>NW_027139250.1:275000-516608 GCF_035084215.1 Heptranchias perlo
CTCAGGATTGCTGCCAGTGCCACGTGCTAGTCAGAGTAGAAATAGGAGGATATTTCAAATGAATACGTGGCTAGAGGAATGGTGCAAGGGGGAGGGATTCAAATTCCTGGGACACTGGAAACGGTTCTGGGGGAGGTGGGACCAGTACAAACCGGACGGTCTGCACCTGGGCAGGGCCGGGACCGCTGTCCTAGGAGGAGTGTTTGCTAGTGCTGTTGGGGAGGGTTTAAACTAAAGTGGCAGGGGGTTGGGAACCTGAGCAGGGAGAGAGAGGAAAGCGTAACAGGAAGGGACAGAAGGTATGGAGTAATAGGTAAAGTGTTAAAAAAGGAAAAAGCAGGAACTAAGCGTCACAAAACAGATTTGAAAGTTCTTTATCTGAATGCACGTAGCATTCGTAATAAAATGGACGAGTTAACGGCACAAATAACTACGTATGGGTATGATCTTGTGGCCATTACAGAAACATGGCTGCAGGGTGACAACGACTGGGAATTAAATATGCCAGGGTATTTAACAATCAGGAAGGACAGGCAGGAAGGAAGGGGAGGTGGGGTGGCTATGTTAATAAAGGAAGGAATCACTGTAATACAGAGAAATGATATTGGGACAAAGCATCAAGATAATGAAACAGTTTGGGTGGAGATAAGGAATAATAAGGGAAAAAAAACATTAGTGGGCGTAGTATATAGGCCTCCTAATAGTTGCAACTCTGCTGGAAGAAGTATTAATCAGGAGATAGTCGGGGCATGTAATAAGGGAACAGCCATAATTATGGGGGATTTTAATTATCATATTAACTGGACACATCAAATTGGGCAGAGCAGCCTTGAGGACGAGTTCATTGAGTGCATCAGGGATGGATTTCTTGAGCAGTATGTAACTGATCCTACAAGGGGGCAGGCAACCTTGGACCTGGTCCTGTGCAATGAGTCAGGATTAATTAATAATGTCCTAGTTAAGGATCCCCTTGGAACGAGCGACCACAACATGGTTGAATTCCATATCCAATTAGAGGGTGAGAAGGTTGATTCTCAAACAAGCGTACTGAGCTTGAATAAAGGAGACTATGATGGTATGAGAGCGGAATTGATTAAAGTGGACTGGGAAAATAGATTAAAGGGTAAGACGGTACATGAGCAGTGGTGTTCATTTAGGGAGTTATTTTACAACTTTCAAAATAAATATATTCCACTGAGGAAAAAAGGGTGTAAAAGAAATGACAGCCACCCGTGGCTAAGTAAAGAAATCAAGGATAGTATCCGACTAAAAACAAGGACATATAAGGTAGCCAAACTTAGTGGGAGGATAGAAGATTGGGAATTCTTCAAAAGACAGCAAAAAGTAACTAAAGGATTGATTAAGAAAGGGAAGTTAGATTATGAAAAGAAATTAGCAAAAAATATAAAAACAGATAGCAAGAGTTTCTATAGTTATATAAAAAGAAAAAGGGTGGCTAAGGCAAACATAGGTCCCTTAGAGGATGAGACCGGGAAATTAATGGTGGGAAACATGGAGATGGCAAAAATGCTGAACAAATATTTTGTTTCAGTCTTTACAGTAGAGGACACTAAGAATATCCCAACACTGGACAAACAGGGGACTCTCGGGGGGGAGGAGCTAAATACGATTAAAATCACTCAAGAGATGGTACTCAGTAAAATAATGGGACTCAAGGCGGATAAATCCCCTGGACCTGATGGCTTCCATCCTAGGGTCTTGAGGGAAGTGGCAGTAGGGATTGTGGATGCTTTGGTGATAGTTTTCCAAAATTCCCTGGACTCAGGAGAGGTCCCGGCAGATTGGAAAACTGCTAATGTAACACCGTTATTTAAAAAGGGTAGTAGGCAGAAGGCTGGAAATTATAGGCCAGTTAGCTTAACATCTGTGGTGGGTAAAATTTTGGAGTCTATTATTAAGGAGACAGTAACGGAACATTTAGATAAGCATAATTTAATAGGACAAAGTCAGCATGGCTTTATGAAGGGGAAGTCATGTCTGACAAATTTGCTTGAGTTCTTCGAGGATATAACGTATAGGGTGGATAAAGGGGAACCAGTGGACGTAGTGTATTTAGACTTCCAGAAGGCATTCGACAAGGTGCCACATAAAAGATTATTACTTAAGATTAAAAATCACGGGATTGGGGGTAATATTCTGGCATGGGTGGAGGATTGGTTATCAAACAGGAAGCAGAGAGTTGGGATAAATGGTTCATTTTCGGACTGGCAACCAGTAACCAGTGGTGTTCCACAGGGGTCGGTGCTGGGTCCCCAACTCTTTACAATCTATATTAACGATTTGGAGGAGGGGACCGAGTGCAACATATCAAAATTTGCAGATGATACAAAGATGGGAGGGAAAGTAGAGAGTGAGGAGGACATAAAAAACCTGCAAGGGGATATAGACAGGCTGGGTGAGTGGGCGGAGATTTGGCAGATGCAATATAATATTGGAAAATGTGAGGTTATGCACTTTGGCAGGAAAAATCAGAGAGCAAGTTATTTTCTTAATGGCGAGAGACTGGAAAGTACTGCAGTACAAAGGGATCTGGGGGTCCTAGTGCAAGAAAATCAAAAAGTTGGTATGCAGGTGCAGCAGGTGATCAAGAAAGCCAACGAAATGTTGGCTTTTATTGCTAGGGGGATAGAATATAAAAACAAGGAGGTATTGCTGCAGTTATATAAGGTATTGGTGAGACCGCACCTGGAATACTGCATACAGTTTTGGTCTCCATACTTAAGAAAAGACAAACTTGCTCTCGAGGCAGTACAAAGAAGGTTCACTCGGTTAATCCCGGGGATGAGGGGGCGGACATATGAGGAGAGGTTGAGTAGATTGGGACTCTACTCATTGGAGTTCAGAAGAATGAGAGGCGATCTTATTGAAACATATAAGATTGTGAAGGGTCTTGATCGGGTGGATGCGGTAAGGATGTTCCCAAAGATGGGTGAAACTAGAACTAGGGGGCATAATCTTAGAATAAGGGGCTGCTCTTTCAAAACTGAGATGAGGAGAAACTTCTTCACTCAGAGGGTGGTAGGTCTGTGGAATTTGCTGCCCCAGGAAGCTGTGGAAGCTACATCATTAGATAAATTTAAAACAGAAATAGACAGTTTCCTAGAAGTAAAGGGAATTAGGGGTTATGGGGAGCGGGCAGGAAATTGGACATGAAGCTGAGTTCGGATCGGTCAATGCCCTGTGGGTGGCGGAGAGGGCCCAGGGGCTATGTGGCCGGGTCCTGCTCCGACTTCTTGTGTTCTTTAGATTTGTGGTTGGGATCAGATCAGCCATGATCTTATTGAATGGCGGAGCAGGCTCGAGGGGCCGATTGGCCTACTCCTGCTCCAATTTCTTATGTTCTTATGTTCTTATGTTCTCTCACCCCCCCCCCCACCAGTGTTTCTCTCTCTCTCTTCCCCCCAGTGTTTCTCTCTCTTCCCCCCAGTGTTTCTCTCTCTTCCTCCCAGTGCTTCACTCCCTTCCCCCCAGTGTTTCTCTCTCTTCCCCCCAGTTTTTCTCTCTCTTTCCCCCAGTGTTTCTCTTTCCCCCCCCCAGTGTTTCTCTCTCTTCCCCCCAGTGTTTGTCTCTCTTCTCCCCAGTCTCTCTCTCTGTCTCCCCCCCCAGTGTTTCTCTCTCTCTCCCCCCAAGTGTTTCTCTCTCTCTCTCCCCCCAGTGTTTCTCTCTCTCTCCCCCCAGTGTCTCTCTCTCTCTCCCCCCAGTTTTTCTCTCTGTCTTTCCCGCCAGTGTTTCTCTCTCTCTCTCTCCCTCTCCACCCAGTGCTTATCTCTCTCTCCCTCCATCGTTTATCTCTCTCTCCACCCCAGTGTTTCTCTGTCTCTCTTTCTCTCACCCAGTGTTTCTCTCTCTCTCTCTCCCCCCGGTGTTTCTCTCGCTATCCCCCCTGTGTTTCTCTCTCTCTCTCCCCCCAGTGTTTCTCTCTCTCTCCCCCCAGTGTTTCTCTCTCTCTCCCCCCATTGTTTCTCTCTCTCTCTCCAGCCAGTTTCTCTCTCTCTCTCCCTCCAGTGCTCTCTCACCCTCTCCCCTAGTGTTTCTCTCACACTCTCCCCCCAGTATTTCTCTCACCCTCTCCCCCCAGTGTTTCTCTCACCCTCTCACCCCATTGTTTGTATCACCCTCTCCCCCCCCCCTTTGTTTCTCTCACTCTCTCCCCGCAGTGTTTCTGTCATCCTCTCCCCCAATTGTTTATCTCACCCTCGCCCCCCACTGTTTCTCTCTCCCTCCCCCCAGTGTTTCTCTCTATCTCCCCCCCATTGTTTCTCTCTCTCTCTCCCCAGTGTTTCTCTCTCTCTCCCCGCAATGTTTCTCTCTCTATCTTCCCCCAGTGTTTCTCACTCACTCTCTTCCCCCCCAGTGTTTCTCTCTCTTCCCCCCAGTGTTTCTCTCTCTTCGCCCCAGTATTTCTCTCTATCTCCCCCCCAGTGTTTCTCTCTCTTCCCCCCAGTGTTTCTCTCTCTCTCTCTTTCCCCCACAGTTTTTCTCTCTCTCTCCCCGCAGTGTTTCTCTCTCTTCCCCCCAGTGTTTCTCTCTCTTACCACCAGTGTTTCTCTCTCTTCCCCCCAGTGTTTTTCACTCGTCTACCCAGTGCTTCTCTCTCGTCACCAAAGTGTTTCTCTCTCATTCTCCCCCCAGTGTTTCTCTCTCTCTCCCCCCAGTGTTTCTCTCTCTCTCTCCCCCCAGTGTATTTCTCTCTCTCTCTCCCCCCCAGTGTTGATCTCTCTCTCTCCTCCCCAGTGTTTCTCTCTCGCTCTCTCTCTCCCCAGTGTTTCTCTCTCTCTTTCCCCCCAGTGTTTCTCTCTCTCTCTCCCCCACTGTTTCTCTCTCTCTCCCCCCAGTGTTTCTCTCTCTCGCTCCCTCCAGTGTTTCTCTCTCTCTCTCACCCCAGTGTTTCTCTCTCTCTCCCCCGAGTGTTTCTCTCTCTCTCTCCCCCCGCAGTGTTTCTCTCTCTCTCCCCCCTCAGTGTTTCTCTCTCTCTCCCCCCACAGTTTCTCTCACTCTCTCCCCCCAGTGTTTCTCTCACCCTCTACCCCCAGTGTTTCTCTCACCCTCTCCCCCCAGTGTTTCTCTCACCCTCACCCCTCAGTGTTTCTCTCACTCTCTCCCCCAGTGTTTCTCTCTCTCCCCCCCAGTTTTTCTCTCTCTCTCTCTCCCCCCAGTGTTTCTCTCTCTCTCCCCCCAGTGTTTCTCTCTCTCTCTCCCACCAGTGTTTCTCTCTCTCTCCCCCCAGTGTTTCTCTCTCTCTCCCTCCAGTGTTTCTCGCACACTCTCCCCCCAGTGTTTCTCTCCCCCTCTCCCCCAAGTGTTTCTCTCACCCTCTCCCCCCAGTGTTTCTCTCACCCTCTCCCCCCAGTGTTTCTCTCACCCTCTTCCCCCAGTGTTTCTCTCACCCTGTCCCCCCAGTGTTTCTCTCACCCTCTTCCCCCAGTGTTTCCCTCACCCTCTCCCCCCAGTGTTTCTCTCTCTCTTTCCCCCCAGTGTTTCTCTCTCTCTCTCCCCCACTGTTTCTCTCTCTCTCCCCCCAGTGTTTCTCTCTCTCGCTCCCTCCAGTGTTTCTCTCTCTCTCTCACCCCAGTGTTTCTCTCTCTCTCCCCCGAGTGTTTCTCTCTCTCTCCCCCCGCAGTGTTTCACTCTCTCTCCCCCCTCAGTGTTTCTCTCTCTCTCCCCCCACAGTTTCTCTCACTCTCTCCCCCCAGTGTTTCTCTCACCCTCTACCCCCAGTGTTTCTCTCACCCTCTCCCCCCAGTGTTTCTCTCACCCTCACCCCTCAGTGTTTCTCTCACTCTCTCCCCCAGTGTTTCTCTCTCCCCCCCCCCAGTTTTTCTCTCTCTCTCTCCCCCCAGTGTTTCTCTCTCTCTCCCCCCAGTGTTTCTCTCTCTCTCTCCCCCCAGTGTTTCTCTCTATCTCCCCCCAAGTGTTTCTCTCTCACTCCCCCCCGCAGTGTTTCTCTCTCTCTCTTCCCCCCAGTGTTTCTCTCTCTTCTCCCCAGTGTTTCTCTCTCTTCCTCCCAGTGCTTCACTCCCTTCCCCCCAGTGTTTCTCTCTCTTCCCCCCAGTGTTTCTCTCTCTTCCTCCCAGTGCTTCACTCCCTTCCCCCCAGTGTTTCTCTCTCTTCCCCCCAGTGTTTCTCTCTCTTCCCCCCAGTATTTCTCTTTGCCCCCCCAGTGTTTCTCTCTCTTCCCACCAGTGTTTGTCTCTCTTCTCCCCAGTCTCTCTCTCTGTCTCCCCCACCAGTGTTTCTCTCACTCTCTCCCCCCAGTGTATATCTCTCTCTCCCCCCAAGTGTTTCTCTCTCTCTCTCCCCCCAGTGTTTCTCTCTCTCTCCCCCCAGTGTCTCTCTCCCTCTCTCCCCCCAGTTTTTCTCTCTGTCTTTCCCGCCAGTGTTTCTCTCTCTCTCTCCCTCTCCACCCAGTGTTTATCTCTCTCTCCCTCCAGCGTTTATCTCTCTCTCCACCCCAGTGTTTCTCTCTCTCTTTCTCTCTCCCCAGTGTTTCTCTCTCTCTCTCTCTCTCTCTCTCTCCACCCAGTGTTTCTCTCTCTATCCCCCCTGTGTTTCTCTCTCTCTCTCCCCAGTGTTTCTCTCTCTCTCCCCCCAGTGTTTCTCTCTCGCTCCCCCCATTGTTTCTCTCTCTCTCTCCAGCCAGTTTTTCTCTCTCTCTCCCTCCAGTGTTTCTCTCACACTCTCCCCCCAGTATTTCTCTCACCCTCTCCCCCCAGTGTTTCTCTCACACTCTCCCCCCAGTATTTCTCTCACCCTCTCCCCCCAGTGTTTCTCTCACCCTCTCACCCCATTGTTTGTATCACCCTCTCCCCCCTTTGTTTCTCTCACTCTCTCCCCGCAGTGTTTCTGTCATCCTCTCCCCCAATTGTTTATCTCACCCTCTCCCCCCAGTGTGTCTCTCTCCCTCCCCCCAGTGTTTCTCTCTATCTCCCCCCAGTGTTTCTCTCTCTCTCTCCCCAGTGTTTCTCTCTCTCTCTCCCCGCAATGTTTCTTTCTCTATCTTCCCCCAATGTTTCTCTCTCTCTCTCCCCCCAGTGTTTTTCTCACTCACTCTCTTCCCCCCAGTGTTTCTTTCTCTTCCCCACAGTGTTCCTCTCTCTTCGCCCCAGTATTTCTCTCTCTTCCCACCAGTGTTTCTCTCTCTTACCCCCAGTCTTTCTCTCTCTTCCCCCCGGTGTTTCTCTCTCTTCCCCCAGTGTTTCTCTGTCTTCCCCCCCAGTTTTTCTCTCTCTTCCCCCCAGTGTTTCTCACTCGTCTCCCCAGTGTTTCTCACTCGTCACCAAAGTGTTTCTCTCTCATTCTCCCCCCAGTGTTTCTCTCTCTCTCCCCCCAGTGTTTCTCTCTCTCACTCCCCCCAGTGTATTTCTCTCTCTCTCCCCACCCCCCAGTGTTGATCTCTCTCTCTCCTCCCCAGTGTTTCTCTCTCGCTCTCTCTCTCCCCAGTGTTTCTCTCTCCCCTTCCCCCCAGTGTTTCTCTATCTCTCTCCCCCAGTGTTTCTCTCTCTCTCCCCCCAGTGTTTCTCCCTCTCTCTCTCACTCTCCCCTCAGTGTTTCTCTCTCTCGCCCCCCAGTGTTTTTCTCTCTCTCTCCCCTCAGTGTTTCTCTCTCTCTCCCCCCAAGTGTTTCTCTCTCTCTCCCGCCAGTGTTTCTCTCTCTCTCTCTCCCTCCAGTGTTTCTCTCTCTCTCCCCCAGTGTTTCACTCTCTCTCTCCCCCCAGTGTTTCTCTCTCTCTCTCCCCCCAGTGATTCTCTCTCTCTCCCCCCAGTGTTTCTCTGTCTCTCCATCCAGTGTTTCTCTCACACTCTCCCCGCATTGTTTCCCTCACCCTCTCCCCCCAGTGTTTCTCTCACCCTCTCCCCCCAGTGTTTCTCTCCCCCTCTCCCCCCAGTGTTTCTCTCACTCTCTCCCCCCAGTGTTTCTCTCTATCTCCCCCCAAGTGTTTCTCTCTCTATCCCCCCTGTGTTTCTCTCTCTCTCTCTCCCCAGTGTTTCTCTCTCTCGGATGTCTCGGAGCGGCTACAGAACATTTTGGAGGGGGAGGGCGAACAGCCAGCTGTCGTGGTGCACATAGGCACCAACGATATAGGTAAAAAAGGGGATGAGGTCCTAAAAGCAGAATATAGGGAGTTAGGAGGTAAATTAAAAAATAGGACCTCTAAGGTAGTAATCTCAGGATTGCTGCCAGTGCCACGTGCTAGTCAGAGTAGAAATAGGAGGATATTTCAAATGAATACGTGGCTAGAGGAATGGTGCAAGGGGGAGGGATTCAAATTCCTGGGACACTGGAAACGGTTCTGGGGGAGGTGGGACCAGTACAAACCGGACGGTCTGCACCTGGGCAGGGCCGGGACCGCTGTCCTAGGAGGAGTGTTTGCTAGTGCTGTTGGGGAGGGTTTAAACTAAAGTGGCAGGGGGTTGGGAACCTGAGCAGGGAGAGAGAGGAAAGCGTAACAGGAAGGGACAGAAGGTATGGAGTAATAGGTAAAGTGTTAAAAAAGGAAAAAGCAGGAACTAAGCGTCACAAAACAGATTTGAAAGTTCTTTATCTGAATGCACGTAGCATTCGTAATACAATGGACGAGTTAACGGCACAAATAACTACGTATGGGTATGATCTTGTGGCCATTACAGAAACATGGCTGCAGGGTGACAACGACTGGGAATTAAATATGCCAGGGTATTTAACAATCAGGAAGGACAGGCAGGAAGGAAGGGGAGGTGGGGTGGCTATGTTAATAAAGGAAGGAATCACTGTAATACAGAGAAATGATATTGGGACAAAGCATCAAGATAATGAAACAGTTTGGGTGGAGATAAGGAATAATAAGGGAAAAAAAACATTAGTGGGCGTAGTATATAGGCCTCCTAATAGTTGCAACTCTGCTGGAAGAAGTATTAATCAGGAGATAGTCGGGGCATGTAATAAGGGAACAGCCATAATTATGGGGGATTTTAATTATCATATTAACTGGACACATCAAATTGGGCAGAGCAGCCTTGAGGACGAGTTCATTGAGTGCATCAGGGATGGATTTCTTGAGCAGTATGTAACTGATCCTACAAGGGGGCAGGCAACCTTGGACCTGGTCCTGTGCAATGAGTCAGGATTAATTAATAATGTCCTAGTTAAGGATCCCCTTGGAACGAGCGACCACAACATGGTTGAATTCCATATCCAATTAGAGGGTGAGAAGGTTGATTCTCAAACAAGCGTACTGAGCTTGAATAAAGGAGACTATGATGGTATGAGAGCGGAATTGATTAAAGTGGACTGGGAAAATAGATTAAAGGGTAAGACGGTACATGAGCAGTGGTGTTCATTTAGGGAGTTATTTTACAACTTTCAAAATAAATATATTCCACTGAGGAAAAAAGGGTGTAAAAGAAATGACAGCCACCCGTGGCTAAGTAAAGAAATCAAGGATAGTATCCGACTAAAAACAAGGACATATAAGGTAGCCAAACTTAGTGGGAGGATAGAAGATTGGGAATTCTTCAAAAGACAGCAAAAAGTAACTAAAGGATTGATTAAGAAAGGGAAGTTAGATTATGAAAAGAAATTAGCAAAAAATATAAAAACAGATAGCAAGAGTTTCTATAGTTATATAAAAAGAAAAAGGGTGGCTAAGGCAAACATAGGTCCCTTAGAGGATGAGACCGGGAAATTAATGGTGGGAAACATGGAGATGGCAAAAATGCTGAACAAATATTTTGTTTCAGTCTTTACAGTAGAGGACACTAAGAATATCCCAACACTGGACAAACAGGGGACTCTCGGGGGGGAGGAGCTAAATACGATTAAAATCACTCAAGAGATGGTACTCAGTAAAATAATGGGACTCAAGGCGGATAAATCCCCTGGACCTGATGGCTTCCATCCTAGGGTCTTGAGGGAAGTGGCAGTAGGGATTGTGGATGCTTTGGTGATAGTTTTCCAAAATTCCCTGGACTCAGGAGAGGTCCCGGCAGATTGGAAAACTGCTAATGTAACACCGTTATTTAAAAAGGGTAGTAGGCAGAAGGCTGGAAATTATAGGCCAGTTAGCTTAACATCTGTGGTGGGTAAAATTTTGGAGTCTATTATTAAGGAGACAGTAACGGAACATTTAGATAAGCATAATTTAATAGGACAAAGTCAGCATGGCTTTATGAAGGGGAAGTCATGTCTGACAAATTTGCTTGAGTTCTTCGAGGATATAACGTATAGGGTGGATAAAGGGGAACCAGTGGACGTAGTGTATTTAGACTTCCAGAAGGCATTCGACAAGGTGCCACATAAAAGATTATTACTTAAGATTAAAAATCACGGGATTGGGGGTAATATTCTGGCATGGGTGGAGGATTGGTTATCAAACAGGAAGCAGAGAGTTGGGATAAATGGTTCATTTTCGGACTGGCAACCAGTAACCAGTGGTGTTCCACAGGGGTCGGTGCTGGGTCCCCAACTCTTTACAATCTATATTAACGATTTGGAGGAGGGGACCGAGTGCAACATATCAAAATTTGCAGATGATACAAAGATGGGAGGGAAAGTAGAGAGTGAGGAGGACATAAAAAACCTGCAAGGGGATATAGACAGGCTGGGTGAGTGGGCGGAGATTTGGCAGATGCAATATAATATTGGAAAATGTGAGGTTATGCACTTTGGCAGGAAAAATCAGAGAGCAAGTTATTTTCTTAATGGCGAGAGACTGGAAAGTACTGCAGTACAAAGGGATCTGGGGGTCCTAGTGCAAGAAAATCAAAAAGTTGGTATGCAGGTGCAGCAGGTGATCAAGAAAGCCAACGAAATGTTGGCTTTTATTGCTAGGGGGATAGAATATAAAAACAAGGAGGTATTGCTGCAGTTATATAAGGTATTGGTGAGACCGCACCTGGAATACTGCATACAGTTTTGGTCTCCATACTTAAGAAAAGACAAACTTGCTCTCGAGGCAGTACAAAGAAGGTTCACTCGGTTAATCCCGGGGATGAGGGGGCGGACATATGAGGAGAGGTTGAGTAGATTGGGACTCTACTCATTGGAGTTCAGAAGAATGAGAGGCGATCTTATTGAAACATATAAGATTGTGAAGGGTCTTGATCGGGTGGATGCGGTAAGGATGTTCCCAAAGATGGGTGAAACTAGAACTAGGGGGCATAATCTTAGAATAAGGGGCTGCTCTTTCAAAACTGAGATGAGGAGAAACTTCTTCACTCAGAGGGTGGTAGGTCTGTGGAATTTGCTGCCCCAGGAAGCTGTGGAAGCTACATCATTAGATAAATTTAAAACAGAAATAGACAGTTTGCTAGAGGTAAAGGGAATTAGGGGTTATGGGGAGCGGGCAGGAAATTGGACATGAAGCTGAGTTCGGATCGGTCAATGCCCTGTGGGTGGCGGAGAGGGCCCAGGGGCTATGTGGCCGGGTCCTGCTCCGACTTCTTGTGTTCTTTAGATTTGTGGTTGGGATCAGATCAGCCATGATCTTATTGAATGGCGGAGCAGGCTCGAGGGGCCGATTGGCCTACTCCTGCTCCAATTTCTTATGTTCTTATGTTCTTATGTTCTCTCACCCCCCCCCCCCCCCACCAGTGTTTCTCTCTCTCTCTTCCCCCCAGTGTTTCTCTCTCTTCCCCCCAGTGTTTTTCTCTCTTCCTCCCAGTGCTTCACTCCCTTCCCCCCAGTGTTTCTCTCTCTTCCCCCCAGTTTTTCTCTCTCTTTCCCCCAGTGTTTCTCTTTCCCCCCCCAGTGTTTCTCTCTCTTCCCCCCAGTGTTTGTCTCTCTTCTCCCCAGTCTCTCTCTCTGTCTCCCCCCCCCCAGTGTTTCTCTCTCTCTCCCCCCAAGTGTTTCTCTCTCTCTCTCCCCCCAGTGTTTCTCTCTCTCTCCCCCCAGTGTCTCTCTCTCTCTCCCCCCAGTTTTTCTCTCTGTCTTTCCCGCCAGTGTTTCTCTCTCTCTCTCTCCCTCTCCACCCAGTGCTTATCTCTCTCTCCCTCCATCGTTTATCTCTCTCTCCACCCCAGTGTTTCTCTGTCTCTCTTTCTCTCACCCAGTGTTTCTCTCTCTCTCTCTCCCCCCGGTGTTTCTCTCGCTATCCCCCCTGTGTTTCTCTCTCTCTCTCCCCCCAGTGTTTCTCTCTCTCTCCCCCCAGTGTTTCTCTCTCTCTCCCCCCATTGTTTCTCTCTCTCTCTCCAGCCAGTTTCTCTCTCTCTCTCCCTCCAGTGCTCTCTCACCCTCTCCCCTAGTGTTTCTCTCACACTCTCCCCCCAGTATTTCTCTCACCCTCTCCCCCCAGTGTTTCTCTCACCCTCTCACCCCATTGTTTGTATCACCCTCTCCCCCCCCCTTTGTTTCTCTCACTCTCTCCCCGCAGTGTTTCTGTCATCCTCTCCCCCAATTGTTTATCTCACCCTCGCCCCCCAGTGTTTCTCTCTCCCTCCCCCCAGTGTTTCTCTCTATCTCCCCCCCAGTGTTTCTCTCTCTCTCTCCCCAGTGTTTCTCTCTCTCTCCCCGCAATGTTTCTCTCTCTATCTTCCCCCAGTGTTTCTCACTCACTCTCTTCCCCCCCAGTGTTTCTCTCTCTTCCCCCCAGTGTTTCTCTCTCTTCGCCCCAGTATTTCTCTCTATCTCCCCCCCAGTGTTTCTCTCTCTTACCCCCAGAGTTTCTCTCTCTACCCCCCGGTGTTTCTCTCTCTTCCCCCAGTGTTTCTCTGTCTTCCCCACCAGTTTTTCTCTCTGTTCCCCCCAGTGTTTCTCTCTCTTCCCCCCTGTGTTTCTCTCTCTCTCTCTTTCCCCCACAGTTTTTCTCTCTCTCTCCCCGCAGTGTTTCTCTCTCTTCCCCCCAGTGTTTCTCTCTCTTACCACCAGTGTTTCTCTCTCTTCCCCCCAGTGTTTTTCACTCGTCTACCCAGTGCTTCTCTCTCGTCACCAAAGTGTTTCTCTCTCATTCTCCCCCCAGTGTTTCTCTCTCTCTCCCCCCAGTGTTTCTCTCTCTCTCTCCCCCCAGTGTATTTCTCTCTCTCTCTCCCCCCCAGTGTTGATCTCTCTCTCTCCTCCCCAGTGTTTCTCTCTCGCTCTCTCTCTCCCCAGTGTTTCTCTCTCTCTTTCCCCCCAGTGTTTCTCTCTCTCTCTCCCCCACTGTTTCTCTCTCTCTCCCCCCAGTGTTTCTCTCTCTCGCTCCCTCCAGTGTTTCTCTCTCTCTCTCACCCCAGTGTTTCTCTCTCTCAGCCCCGAGTGTTTCTCTCTCTCTCCCCCCGCAGTGTTTCACTCTCTCTCCCCCCTCAGTGTTTCTCTCTCTCTCCCCCCACAGTTTCTCTCACTCTCTCCCCCCAGTGTTTCTCTCACCCTCTACCCCCAGTGTTTCTCTCACCCTCTCCCCCCAGTGTTTCTCTCACCCTCACCCCTCAGTGTTTCTCTCACTCTCTCCCCCAGTGTTTCTCTCTCTCCCCCCCAGTTTTTCTCTCTCTCTCTCTCCCCCCAGTGTTTCTCTCTCTCTCCCCCCAGTGTTTCTCTCTCTCTCTCCCACCAGTGTTTCTCTCTCTCTCCCCCCAGTGTTTCTCTCTCTCTCCCTCCAGTGTTTCTCGCACACTCTCCCCCCAGTGTTTCTCTCCCCCTCTCCCCCAAGTGTTTCTCTCACCCTCTCCCCCCAGTGTTTCTCTCACCCTCTCCCCCCAGTGTTTCTCTCACCCTCTTACCCCAGTGTTTCTCTCACCCTGTCCCCCCAGTGTTTCTCTCACCCTCTTCCCCCAGTGTTTCCCTCACCCTCTCCCCCCAGTGTTTCTCTCACCCTCTCCCCCCTGTGATTCTCTCACCCTCTCCCTCCAGTGTTTCTCTCTCTCTCCCCCCAGTGTTTTTCTCTCTCTTCCCCGCAGTGTTTCTCTCTCTCTCTCCCTCCAGTGTTTCTCTCTCTCTCCCCCCAGTGTTTCTCTCTCTCTCCCCCCAGTGTTTTTCTCTCTCTTCCCCGCAGTGTTTCTCTCGCTCTTTCTCTCCAGTGTTTCTCTGTCTCTCTCTGTCTCTCCCCCCAGTGTTTCTCTCTCTCTCTCCCCCCAGTGTTTCTCTCTCTCACCCCGCTCCCAGTATTTCTCTCCCTCTCCCCCAGTGTTTCTCTCACTCTCTCCCACAGTGTTTCTCTCTCTCCCCCCCAGTGTTTATCTCTCTCTCCCCCCAGTGTTTCTCTCTCTCTCCCCCAGTGTTTCTCTCTCTCTCTCCCACCAGTGTTTCTCTCTCTCTCCCCCCAGTGTTTCTCTCTCTCTCCCTCCAGTGTTTCTCGCACACTCTCCCCCCAGTGTTTCTCTCCCCCTCTCCCCCAAGTGTTTCTCTCACCCTCTCTCCCCAGTGTTTCTCTCACCCACTCCCCCCAGTGTTTCTCTCACCCTCCTTCCCCAGTGTTTCTCTCACCCTGTCCCCCCAGTGTTTCTCTCACCCTCTTCCCCCAGTGTTTCCCACACCCTCTCCCCCCAGTGTTTCTCTCACCCTCTCCCCCCTGTAATTCTCTCACCCTCTCCCCCCAGTGTTTCTCTCCCCCTCTCCCCCAGTGTGTCTCTCACTCTCTCCCCACAGTGTTTCTCTCTCTCTCTCCCTCCAGTGTTTCTCTCTCTCTCCCCCCAGTGTTTTTCTCTCTCTTCCCCACAGTGTTTGTCTCTCTTCCCCCCAGTGTTTCTATCTCTTCCCCCCAGTGTTTATCTCTATCCCCCCCAGTATTTGTCTCTCTTCTCCCCAGTTTCTCTCTCTCTCTCTCTCCAGTGTTTCTCTATCTCTCTCTGTCTCTCCCCCCAATGTTTCTCTCTCTCTCTCCCCCCAGTGTTTCTCTCTCTCTCCCCGCTCCCAGTATTTCTCTCCCTCTCCCCCAGTGTTTCTCTCTCTCTCTCCCCCCAGTGTTTCTCTCTCTCTCTCCCCCCAGTGTTTCTCTCTCTCTCTTCCCCCCAGTGTTTCTCTCTCTTCCCCCCAGTGTTTCTCTCTCTTCCTCCCAGTGTTTGTCTCTCTTCTCCCCAGTTTCTCTCTCTCTCTCTCTCCCCAGTGTTTCTCTGTCTCTCTCTGTCTCTCCCCCCAGTGTTTCTCTCCCTCTCTCCCCCCAGTGTTTCTCTCTCTCTCCCCCCCAGTATTTCTCTCCCTCTCCCCCAGTGTTTCTCTCTCTCTCTCTCCCCTGTGTTTCTCTCTCTCTTTCCCCCCAGTGTTTCTCTCTCTCCCCCCCCCCCCAGTGTCTCTCTCTCTCTATCCCCCAGTCTTTCTCTACTTCTCTCCCCCCAGTTTTTCACTCTGTCTTTCCCGCCAGTATTTCTATCTCTCTCCCCAGTGTTTCTCTCTCTCCCCCCAGTGTTTCTCTCTCTCTCTCTCTCCCCACCCCCCCCCGTTTCTCTCTCTGTCCCCCCAGTGTTTTTCTCTCTCTCTCCCCCCAGTGTTTCTCTCTCTCTCCCCCAAGTGTTTCTCTCTCTACCCCGCCAGTGTTTCTCTCACTCTCTCTCCCCCCAGTGTTTCTCTCTCTCTCCCCCAGTGTTTCACTCTCTCTCTCCCCCCACTGTTTCTCTCTCTCTCCCCCCAGTGATTCTCTCTCTCACCCCCCAGTGTTTCTCTGTCTCTCCCTCCAGTGTGTCTCTCACACTCTCCCCGCATTGTTTCCCTCCCCCTCTCCCCCCAATGTTTCTCTCACCCTCTCCCCCCAGTGTTTCTCTCACCTTCTCCCCCCATTGTTTCTCTCCCGCTCTCCCCCAGTGTTTCTCTCACCCCCCCCCCCAGTGTTTCTCTCACCCTCTCCCCCCAGTGTTTCTCTCACCCTCTCCCCCAGTGTTTCTCTCACTCTCTCCCCCAGTGTTTCTCTCTATCTCCCCCCAAGTGTTTCTCTCTCACTCCACCCCAAAGTGTTTCTCTCTCTCTCTTCCCCCCAGTGTTTCTCTCTCTTCCCCCAGTGTTTCTCTCTCTTCGCCCCAGTATTTCTCTCTCTTCCCACCAGTGTTTCTCTCTCTTACCCCCAGTGTTTCTCTCTCTTCCCCCCGGTGTTTCTCTCTCTTCCCCCAGTGTTTCTCTGTCTTCCCCCCCAGTTTTTCTCTCTGTTCCCCCCTGTGTTTCTCTCTCTTCCCCCCAGTGTTTCTCTCTCTCTCTCTTTCCCCCCCAGTTTTTCTCTCTCTCTCCCCGCAGTGTTTCTCTCTCTTCCCCCCAGTGTTTCTCTCTCTTACCACCAGTGTTTCTCTCTCTTCCCCCCAGTGTTTTTCACTCGTCTACCCAGTGCTTCTCTCTCGTCACCAAAGTGTTTCTCTCTCATTCTCCCCCCAGTGTTTCTCTCTCTCTCCCCACAGTGTTTCTCCCTCTCTCTCCCCCCAGTGTATTTCTCTCTCTCTCTCCCCCCCCCAGTGTTGATCTCTCTCTCTCCTCCCCAGTGTTTCTCTCTCGCTCTCTCTCTCCCCAGTGTTTCTCTCTCTCTTTCCCCCCAGTGTTTCTCTCTCTCTCTCCCCCACTGTTTCTCTCTCTCTCCCCCCAGTGTTTCTCTCTCTCGCTCCCTCCAGTGTTTCTCTCTCTCTCTCACCCCAGTGTTTCTCTCTCTCTCCCCCGAGTGTTTCTCTCGCTCTCTCCCCCCGCAGTGTTTCTCTCTCTCTCCCCCCTCAGTGTTTCTCTCTCTCTCCCCCCACAGTTTCTCTCACTCTCTCCCCCCAGTGTTTCTCTCACCCTCTACCCCCAGTGTTTCTCTCCCCCTCTCCCCGCAGCGTTTCTCTCACCCTCACCCCTCAGTGTTTCTCTCACTCTCTCCCCCAGTGTTTCTCTCTCCCCCCCCCAGTTTGTTTCTGTCTCTTACCACCAGTGTTTCTCTCTCTTCCCCCAGTGTTTTTCACTCGTCTACCCAGTGCTTCTCTCTCGTCACCAAAGTGTTTCTCTCCCATTCTCCCCCCAGTGTTTCTCTCTCTCTCCCCACAGTGTTTCTCTCTCTCTCTCCCCCCAGTGTTTCTCTCTCTCTCCCCCCAGTGTTTCTCTCTCTCTCTCCCACCAGTGTTTCTCTCTCTCTCCCCCCAGTGTTTCTCTCTCTCTCCCTCCAGTGTTTCTCGCACACTCTCCCCCCAGTGTTTCTCTCCCCCTCTCCCCCAAGTGTTTCTCTCACCCTCTCCCCCCAGTGTTTCTCTCACCCTCTCCCCCCAGTGTTTCTCTCACCCTCTTCCCCCAGTGTTTCTCTCACCCTGTCCCCCCAGTGTTTCTCTCACCCTCTTCCCCCAGTGTTTCCCTCACCCTCTCCCCCCAGTGTTTCTCTCACCCTCTCCCCCCTGTGATTCTCTCACCCTCTCCCTTCAGTGTTTCTCTCTCTCTCCCCCCAGTGTTTTTCTCTCTCTTCCCCGCAGTGTTTCTCTCTCTCTCTCCCCCCAGTGTTTTTCTCTCTCTTCCCCGCAGTGTTTCTCTCTCTCTCTCTCTCCAGTGTTTCTCTGTCTCTCTCTGTCTCTCCCCCCAGTGTTTCTCTCTCTCTCTCCCCCCAGTGTTTCTCTCTCTCACCCCGCTCCCAGTATTTCTCTCCCTCTCCCCCAGTGTTTCTCTCACTCTCTCCCCCAGTGTTTCTCTCTCTCTCTCTCCCCCCAGTGTTTCTCTCTCTCTCCCCCCAGTTTTTCTCTCTCTCTCTCCCACCAGCGTTTCTCTCTCTCTCCCCCCAGTGTTTCTCTCTCTCTCCCTCCAGTGTTTCTCGCACACTCTCCCCCCAGTGTTTCTCTCACCCTCTCCCCCCAGTGTTTCTCTCACCCTCCTCCCCAAGTGTTTCTCTCACCCTGTCCCCCCAGTGTTTCTCTCACCCTCTTCCCCCAGTGTTTCCCTCACCCTCTCCCCCAGTGTTTCTCTCACCCACTCCCCCCTGTGATTCTCTCACCCTCTCCCCCCAGTGTTTCTCTCCCCCTCTCCCCCAGTGTGTCTCTCACTCTCTCCCCCCAGTGTTTCTCTCTCTCTCTCCCTCCAGTGTTTCTCTCTCTCTCCCCCCAGTGTTTTTCTCTCTCTTCCCCACAGTGTTTGTCTCTCTTCCCCCCAGTGTTTGTATCTCTTCCCCCCAGTGTTTCTCTCTATTCCCCCCAGTATTTGTCTCTCTTCTCCCCAGTTTCTCTCTCTCTCTCTCTCCAGTGTTTCTCTGTCTCTCTCTGTCTCTCCCCCCAGTGTTTCTCTCTCTCTCTCCCTCCAGTGTTTCTCTCTCTCTCCCCGCTCCCAGTATTTCTCTCCCTCTCCCCCAGTGTTTCTCTCTCTCTCCCCCCAGTGTTTCTCTCTCTCTCTCCCCCAGTGTTTCTCTCTCTCTCTTCCCCCCAGTGTTTCTCTCTCTTCCCCCTAGTGTTTCTCTCTCTTCCTCCCAGTGTTTGTCTCTCTTCTCCCCAGTTTCTCTCTCTCTCTCTCCCCAGTGTTTCTCTGTCTCTCTCTGTCTCTCCCCCCAGTGTTTCTCTCCCTCTCTCTCCCCAGTGTTTCTCTCTCTCTTTCCCCCCAGTGTTTCTCTCTCTCTCCACCCCCCCCAGTGTCTCTCTCTCTCTATCCCCCAGTCTTTCTCTACTTCTCTCCCCCCAGTTTTTCACTCTGTCTTTCCCGCCAGTATTTCTCTCTCCCTCCCCAGTGTTTCTCTCTCTCCCCCCAGTGTTTCTCTCTCTCTCTCTCTCCCCCCCCCCGTTTCTCTCTCTCTCCCCCCAGTGTTTTTCTCTCTCTCTCCCCCAGTGATTCTCTCTCTCTCCCCCAGTGTTTCTCTGTCTCTCCCTCCAGTGTTTCTCTCACACTCTCCCCGCATTGTTTCCCTCCCCCTCTCCCCCCAATGTTTCTCTCACCCTCTCCCCCCAGTGTTTCTCTCACCTTCTCCCCCCATTGTTTCTCTCCCGCTCTCCCCCAGTGTTTCTCTCACCCTACCCCCCAGTGTTTCTCTCACCCTCTCCCCACAGTGTTTCTCCCACCCTCTCCCCCAGTGTTTCTCTCACTCTCTCCCCCAGTGTTTCTCTCTATCTCCCCCCAAGTGTTTCTCTCTCACTCCACCCCCAAGTGTTTCTCTCTCTCTCTTCCCCCCAGTGTTTCTCTCTCTTCCCCCCAGTTTTTCTCTCTCTTCCTCCCAGTGCTTCACTCCCTTCCCCCCAGTGTTTCTCTCTCTTCCCCCCAGTGTTTCTCTCTCTTCCCCCCAGTGTTTCTCTCTTTTCCCCCCAGTGTTTCTCGCTCTTCCCCCCAGTGTCCGTCTCTCTTCTCCCCAGTCTCTCTCTCTGTCTCCCCCCCCAGTGTTTCTCTCTCTCTCCCCCCAGTGTTTTTCTCTCTCTCTCCCCCCAGTGTTTCTCTCTCTCTCTCTCCCCAGTGTTTCTCTCTCTCTCCCCCCAGTCTTTCTCTCTCACTCTCCCTCCAGTGTTTCTCTCTCTCTCTCCCCACAGTGTTTCTCTCTCTCTCTCCCCCCAGTGTTTCTCTCTCTCTTCCCCCAGTGTTTCTCTCACTCTCTCCCCCCAGTGTTTCTCTCACCCACTCCCCCCAGAGTTTCTCTCACCCTCTCCCCCCAGTGTTTCTCTCACTCTCTCCCCCCAGTGTTTCTCTCTCTCTCCCCCCAGTGTTTCTCTCTCTCTCTCGCCCCAGTGTTTCTCTCTCACTCTCTCTCCCCCCAGTGTTTTTCTCCCTCACTCTCTTCCCCCCAGTGTTTCTCTCTCTTCCCCCCAGTGTTTCTCTCATTTCCCCCCTGTGTTTCTCTCTCTTCACCCCAGTATTTCTCTCTCATCCCCCAGTGTTTCTCTCTCTTCCCTCCAGTGTTTCTCTCTATTCCCCCTGTGTTTCTCTCTCTTCCCCCCAGTGTTTCTCAATCTTCCTCCCAGTGTTTCACTCTATTCCCCCCAGTGTTTCTCTGTCTTCCCACCAGTGTTTCTCTCTCTCTCCCCCCAGTGTATTTCTCTCTCTCTCTCTTCCCCCCCCCCAGTGTTGATCTCTCTCTCTACTCCCCAGTGTCTCTCTCTCGCTCTCTCTCACCCCAGTGTTTCTCTCTCTTTCCCCCCAGTGTTTCTCTCTCTCTCCCCCCAGTGTTTCTCTCTCTCTCCCCCCAGTGTTTCTCTCTCTCTGTCTCCCCGCAGTGTTTCTCTCTCCCTCTCCCCCCCAGTGTTTCTCTCTCTCTCCCCCCACAGTTTCTCTCACTCTCTCCCCCCGTGTTTCTCTCACCCTCTACCCCCACTGTTTCACTCACCCTCTTCAACCAGTGTTTCTCTCACTCTCTCCACGAGTATTTCTCTCTCTCTCCCCCAGTGTTTCTCTCTCTCTCTCCCCCCAGTGTTTCTCTCTCTCTCCCCCCAGTGTTTCTCTCTCTCTCTCCCACCAGTGTTTCTCTCTCTCTCCCACCAGTATTTCTCTCTCTCTCCCTCCAGTGTTTCTCGCACACTCTCCCCCCAGTGTTTCCCTCCCCCTCTCCCCCCAGTATTTCTCTCACCCTCTCCCCCCAGTGTTTCTCTCACCCTCTCCCCCCAGTGTTTCTCTGTCTCTCTCTGTCTCTCCCCCCAGTGTTTCTCTCCCTCTCTCCACGAGTATTTCTCTCTCTCTCCCCCAGTGTTTCTCTCTCTCTCTCCCCCCAGTGTTTCTCTCTCTCTCCCCCCAGTGTTTCTCTCTCTCTCTCCCACCAGTGTTTCTCTCTCTCTCCCACCAGTATTTCTCTCTCTCTCCCTCCAGTGTTTCTCGCACACTCTCCCCCCAGTGTTTCTCTCCCCCTCTCCCCCCAGTATTTCTCTCACCCTCTCCCCCCAGTGTTTCTCTCACCCTCTCCCCCCAGTGTTTCTCTCACCCTCTCCCCCCCAGTGTTTCTCTCACCCTGTCCCCCCAGTGTTTCTCTCTCTCTCTTCCCCCCAGTGTTTCTCTCTCTTCCCCCTAGTGTTTCTCTCTCTTCCTCCCAGTGTTTGTCTCTCTTCTCCCCAGTTTCTCTCTCTCTCTCTCCCCAGTGTTTCTCTGTCTCTCTCTGTCTCTCCCCCCAGTGTTTCTCTCCCTCTCTCTGCCCAGTGTTTCTCTCTCTCTTTCCCCCCAGTGTTTCTCTCTCTCTCCCCCCCCCCAGTGTCTCTCTCTCTCTATCCCCCAGTCTTTCTCTCCTTCTCTCCCCCCAGTTTATCACTCTGTCTTTCCCGCCAGTATTTCTCTCTCCCTCCCCAGTGTTTCTCTCTCTCCCCCCAGTGTTTCTCTCTCTCTCTCTCTCCCCCCCCCCGTTTCTCTCTCTCTCCCCCCAGTGTTTTTCTCTCTCTCTCCCCCAGTGATTCTCTCTCTCTCCCCCAGTGTTTCTCTGTCTCTCCCTCCAGTGTTTCTCTCACACTCTCCCCGCATTGTTTCCCTCCCCCTCTCCCCCCAATGTTTCTCTCACCCTCTCCCCCCAGTGTTTCTCTCACCTTCTCCCCCCATTGTTTCTCTCCCGCTCTCCCCCAGTGTTTCTCTCACCCTCCCCCCCCAGTGTTTCTCTCACCCTCTCCCCACAGTGTTTCTCTCACCCTCTCCCCCAGTGTTTCTCTCACTCTCTCCCCCAGTGTTTCTCTCTATCTCCCCCCAAGTGTTTCTCTCTCACTCCACCCCCAAGTGTTTCTCTCTCTCTCTTCCCCCCAGTGTTTCTCTCTCTTCCCCCCAGTTTTTCTCTCTCTTCCTCCCAGTGCTTCACTCCCTTCCCCCCAGTGTTTCTCTCTCTTCCCCCCAGTGTTTCTCTCTCTTCCCCCCAGTGTTTCTCTCTTTTCCCCCCAGTGTTTCTAGCTCTTCCCCCCAGTGTCTGTCTCTCTTCTCCCCAGTCTCTCTCTCTGTCTCCCCCCCCAGTGTTTCTCTCTCTCTCCCCCCAGTGTTTCTCTCTCTCTCTCTCCCCAGTGTTTCTCTCTCTCTCCCCCCAGTCTTTCTCTCTCACTCTCCCTCCAGTGTTTCTCTCTCTCTCTCCCCACAGTGTTTCTCTCTCTCTCTCCCCACAGTGTTTCTCTCTCACTCTCTCTCCCCCCAGTGTTTTTCTCCCTCACTCTCTTCCCCCCAGTGTTTCTCTCTCTTCCCCCCAGTGTTTCTCTCATTTCCCCCCTGTGTTTCTCTCTCTTCACCCCAGTATTTCTCTCTCATCCCCCAGTGTTTCTCTCTCTTCCCTCCAGTGTTTCTCTCTATTCCCCCTGTGTTTCTCTCTCTTCCCCCCAGTGTTTCTCAATCTTCCTCCCAGTGTTTCACTCTATTCCCCCCAGTGTTTCTCTGTCTTCCCACCAGTGTTTCTCTCTCTCTCCCCCCAGTGTATTTCTCTCTCTCTCTCTTCCCCCCCCCAGTGTTGATCTCTCTCTCTACTCCCCAGTGTCTCTCTCTCGCTCTCTCTCACCCCAGTGTTTCTCTCTCTTTCCCCCCAGTGTTTCTCTCTCTCTCCCCCCAGTGTTTCTCTCTCTCTCCCCCCAGTGTTTCTCTCTCTCTGTCTCCCCGCAGTGTTTCTCTCTCCCTCTCCCCCCCAGTGTTTCTCTCTCTCTCCCCCCACAGTTTCTCTCACTCTCTCCCCCCGTGTTTCTCTCACCCTCTACCCCCACTGTTTCACTCACCCTCTCCAACCAGTGTTTCTCTCACTCTCTCCACGAGTATTTCTCTCTCTCTCCCCCAGTGTTTCTCTCTCTCTCTCCCCCCAGTGTTTCTCTCTCTCTCCCCCCAGTGTTTCTCTCTCTCTCTCCCACCAGTGTTTCTCTCTCTCTCCCACCAGTATTTCTCTCTCTCTCCCTCCAGTGTTTCTCGCACACTCTCCCCCCAGTGTTTCTCTCCCCCTCTCCCCCCAGTATTTCTCTCACCCTCTCCCCCCAGTGTTTCTCTCACCCTCTCCCCCCAGTGTTTCTCTCACCCTCTCCCCCCCAGTGTTTCTCTCACCCTGTCCCCCCAGTGTTTCTCTCTCCCTCTCCCCCAGTGTGTCTCTCACTCTCTCCCCACTGTGTTTCTCTCTCTCTCTCCCTCCAGTGTTTCTCTCTCTCTCCCACCAGTGTTTTTCTCTCCCTTCCCCCCAGTGTTTCTCTCCCTTCCCCCCAGGGTTTCTCTCTCTTCCCCACAGTGTTTGTCTCTCTACACCCCAGTGTTTCTCTCTCTTCCCCCCAGTGTTTCTCTCTATTCACCCCAGTGTTTGTCTCTCTTCTCCCCAGTTTCTCTCTCTCTCTCTCCCCAGTGTTTCTCTGTCTCTCTCTGTCTCTCCCCCAAGTGTTTCTCTCTCTCTCTCCCACCAGTGTTTCTCTCTCTCTCCCCCCCCCCAGTATTTCTCTCCCTCTCCACCAGTCTTTGCTCTCTCTCTCTCTCCCCAGTGTTTCTCTCTCTCTTTCCCCCAAGTGTTTCTCTCTCTCTCCCCCCAGTGTTTCTCTGTCTATCCCCCCAGTCTTTCTCTCCCTCTCTCCCGCCAGTGTTTCTCTCTCTCTCCCCAGTTTTTCTCTTTCTCTCCCCCCAGTGTTTCTCTCTCTCGCCCCCCAGTGTTTTTCTCTCTCTCTCCCCCCAGTGTTTCTCTCTCTCTCCCCACAAGTGTTTCTCTCTCTCTCCCGCCAGTGTTTCTCTCTCTCTCTCTCTCTCCCCAGTGTTTCTCTCTCTCTCCCCCAGTGTTTCACTCTCTCTCTCCCCCCAGTGTTTCTCTCTCTCTCTCCCCCAGTGATTCTCTCTCTCTCCCCTCTGTGTTTCTCTGTCTCTCCCTCCAGTTTTTCTCTCACACTCTCCCCTCATTGTTTCCCTCACCCTCTCCCCCCAATGTTTCTCTCCCCCTCTCCCCCCAGTGTTTCTCTCACCCTCTCCCCCGAGTGTTTCTCTCACCCTCTCCCCCATTGTTCCTCTCACCCTCTCCCCCCAGTGTTTCTCTCACCCTCTCCCCCCAGTGTTTCTCTCACCCTCGCCCCCCAGTGTTTCTCTCACCCTCTCCCACAGTGTTTCTCTTCTCCCCAGTTTCTCTCTCTCTCTCTCCCCAGTGTTTCTCTGTCTCTCTCTGTCTCTCCCCCAAGTGTTTCTCTCTCTCTCTCCCACCAGTGTTTCTCTCTCTCTCCCCCCCCAGTATTTCTCTCCCTCTCCCCCAGTGTTTCTCTCTCTCGCTCTCTCCCCAGTGTTTCTCTCTCTCTTTCCCCCCAGTGTTTCTCTCTCACTCCCCCCAGTGTTTCTCTCTATCTCCCCCCAAGTGTTTCGCTCTCACTCCCCCCCCAGTGTTTCTCTCTCTCTCTTCCCCCCAGTGTTTCTCTCTCTTCCCCCCAGTGTTTCCCTCTCTTCCTCCCAGTGCTTCACTCCCTTCCCCCGAGTGTTTCTCTCTCTTCCCCCCAGTGTTTCTCTCTCTTCCCCCCAGTGTTTCTCTCTCTCTCCCCAGTGTTTCTCTCTCTCTCCCCCCAGTGTTTCCCCCTCTCTCTCTCTCTCTCACCCCAGTGTTTCTCTCTCTCTCCCCCCAGTGTTTTTCTCTCTCTCTCCCCCCCAAGTGTTTCTCTCTCTCTCCCCCCAGTGTTTCTCTCTCTCTCTCTCCCCCCAGTGTTTCTCTCTCTCTCCCCCCAGTGTTTCTCTCTCTCCCCAGTGTTTCTCTCTCTCTCCCCCCATTGATTCTCTCTCTCTCTCCCTCCAGTGTTTCTCTCTCCCTCCCCCCAGTGTTTCTCCCTCTTTCCCCCCAGAGTTTCTCTCTCTCTCCACACAGTTTTTCTCTCACTCTCTCCCCAGTGTTTCTCTCTCTCTCCCTCCAGTGTTTTTCTCTCTCTCTCCCCCCCAAGTGTTTCTCTCTCTCTCCCACCAGTGTTTCTCTCTCTCTCCCCCCCCAGTATTTCTCTCCCTCTCCCCCAGTGTTTCTCTCTCTCGCTCTCTCCCCAGTGTTTCTCTCTCTCTTTCCCCCCAGTGTTTCTCTCTCACTCCCCCCAGTGTTTCTCTCTATCTCCCCCCAAGTGTTTCGCTCTCACTCCCCCCCCAGTGTTTCTCTCTCTCTCTTCCCCCCAGTGTTTCTCTCTCTTCCCCCCAGTGTTTCCCTCTCTTCCTCCCAGTGCTTCACTCCCTTCCCCCGAGTGTTTCTCTCTCTTCCCCCCAGTGTTTCTCTCTCTTCCCCCCAGTGTTTCTCTCTCTCTCCCCAGTGTTTCTCTCTCTCTCCCCCCAGTGTTTTTCTCTCTCTCTCCCCCCCAAGTGTTTCTCTCTCTCTCCCCCCAGTGTTTCTCTCTCTCTCTCTCCCCCCAGTGTTTCTCTCTCTCTCCCCCCAGTGTTTCTCTCTCTCTCCCCCCAGTGTTTCTCTCTCTCCCCAGTGTTTCTCTCTCTCTCCCCCCATTGATTCTCTCTCTCTCTCCCTCCAGTGTTTCTCTCTCCCTCCCCCCAGTGTTTCTCGCTCTCTCCCCCCAGAGTTTCTCTCTCTCTCCACACAGTTTTTCTCTCACTCTCTCCCCAGTGTTTCTCTCTCTCTCCCTCCAGTGTTTTTCTCTCTCTCTCCCCCCCAAGTGTTTCTCTCTCTCTCCCCCCAGTGTTTCTCTCTCACTCTCTCCCCCCAGTGTTTCTCTCACCCTCTCCCCCCAGTGTTTCTCTCACCCTCTCCCCCCAGTGTTTCTCTCACCCTCTCCCCCCTGTGTTTCTCTCACCCTCTTCCCCCAGTGTTTCTCTCACCCTCTCCCCCCAGTGCTTCTCTCACCCTCTCCCCCCTGTGTTTCTGTCACCCTCTCCCCCCAGTGTTTCTCTCCCCCTCTCCCCCAGTGTGTCTCTCACTCTCTCCCCCCGTGTTTCTCTCTCTCTCTCCCTCCAATGTTTCTCTCTCTCTCCCACCAGTGTTTTTCTCTCCCTTCCCCCCAGTGTTTCTCTCCCTTCCTCCCAGGGTTTCTCTCTCTTCCCCACAGTGTTTGTCTCTCTACCCCCCAGTGTTTCTCTCTCTACCCCCCAGTGTTTCTCTCTATTCACCCCAGTGTTTGTCTCTCTTCTCCCCAGTTTCTCTCTCTCTCTCCCCAGTGTTTCTCTGTCTCTCTCTGTCTCTCCCCCAAGTGTTTCTCTCTCTCTCTCCCAACAGTGTTTCTCTCTCTCTACCCCCCCCAGTATTTCTCTCCCTCTCCCCCAGTGTTTCTTTATCTCGCTCTCTCCCCAGTGTTTCTCTCTCTCTTTCCCCCCAGTGTTTCTCTCTCTCTCTCCCCAGTGTTTCTCTGTCTATCCCCCCAGTCTTTCTCTCCCTCTCTCCCTCCCGTGTTCCTCTCTCTCTCACCCCCAGTGTTTCTCTCTCTATCCCCCCCAGTGGTTCTCTCTCTCTCTCCCCCCAGTGTCTCTCTCTCTCTATCACCCAGTGTTTCTCTCACTCTCTCCCCAGTGTTTCTCTCTCTCTCTCCCTCCAGTGTTTGTCTCTCTCTCTCCCCCCAGTGTTTCTCTCTCTCTCTCTCCCCCCAGTGTTTCTCTCTCTCGCCCCCCAGTGTTTTTCTCTCTCTCTCCCCCCAGTGTTTCTCTCTCTCTCCCGCCAGTGTTTCTCTCTCTCTCTCTCTCCCCCCAGTGTTTCTCTGTCTCTCCCTCCAGTGTTTCTCTCACACTCTCCCCGCATTGTTTCCCTCACCCTCTCCCCCCAATGTTTCTCTCACCCTCTCCCCCGAGTGTTTCTCTCACCCTCTCCCCCGAGTGTTTCTCTCACCCTCTCCCCCCATTGTTTCCCTCACCCTCTCCCCCCAATGTTTCTCTCACCCTCTCCCCCGAGTGTTTCTCTCACCCTCTCCCCCGAGTGTTTCTCTCACCCTCTCCCCCCAGTGTTTCTCTCACCCTCTCCCCGCAGTGTTTCTCTCACCCTCGCCCCCCAGTGTTTCTCTCACTCTCTCCCCCCAGTGTTTCTCTCTATCTCCCCCCAAGTGTTTCTCTCTCACTCCCCCCCCCAGTGTTTCTCTCTATCTCTTCCCCCCAGTGTTTCTCTCTCTTCCCCCCAGTGTTTCTCTCTCTTACCCCCAGTGTTTCTCTTTTCCCCCCCAGTGTTTCTCTCTCTTCCCCCCAGTGTTTCTCTCTCTCTCCCCAGTGTTTCTCTCTCTCTCCCCCCAGTGTTTTTCTCTCTCTCTCCCCCCCCAAGTGTTTCTCTCTCTCTCCCCCCAGTGTTTCTCTCTCTCTCTCTCCCCCCAGTGTTTCTCTCCCCACCCCCAGTGTTTCTCTCTCTCTCCCCAGTGTTTTTCTCTCTCTCCCCCCAGTGTTTCTCTCTCTCTCTCCCTCCAGTGTTTCTCTCTCTCTTTTCCCCCTGTGTTTCTCGCTCTCTCCCCCCAGAGTTTCTCTCTCTCCCCCCAGTGTTTCTCTCACTCTCTCCCCAGTGTTTCTCTCTCTCTCCCTCCAGTGTTTGTCTCTCTCTCTCCCCCCAGTGTTTCTCTCTCTCTCTTCCCCCAGTGATTCTCTGTCTCTCTCTGTCTCTCCCCCCAGTGTTTCTCTCTGTCTCTACCCCCAGTGTTTCAACTGTCTCTCCCCCCAGTGTTTATCTCTCTCTCTCCCCAGTGTTTCTCTCTCTCCCCCCAGTCTTTCTCTCTCACTCTCCCTCCAGTGTTTCTCTCTCTCTCCCCACAGTGTTTCTCTCTCTCTCTCCCCCCAGTGTTTCTCGCTCTCTCCCCCCAGAGTTTCTCTCTCTCCCCCCAGTCTTTCTCTCACTCTCTCCCCAGTGTTTCTCTCTCTCTCCCTCCAGTGTTTGTCTCTCTCTCTCCCCCCAGTGTTTCTCTCTCTTCCCCCAGTGATTCTCTGTCTCTCTCTGTCTCTCCCCCCAGTGTTTCTCTCTATCTCTACCCCCAGTGTTTCAACTGTCTCTCCCCCCAGTGTTTATCTCTCTCTCTCCCCAGTGTTTCTCTCTCTCCCCCCAGTCTTTCTCTCTCACTCTCCCTCCAGTGTTTCTCTCTCTCTCCCCACAGTGTTTCTCTCTCTCTCTCCCCCCAGTGTTTCTCTCTCTATGCCCTCAGTGTTTCTCTCACTCTCTCCCCCCAGTGTTTCTCTCACCCACTCCCCCAGAGTTTCTCTCACCCTCTCCCCCCAGTGTTCCTCTCACTCTCTCCCCCCAGTGTTTCTCTCTCTCTCTCCCCCCAGTCTTTCTCTCTCTCTCTCCCCCCAGTGTTTCTCTCTCACTCTCTCTCCCCCCAGTGTTTTTCTCCCTCACTCTCTTCCCCCCAGTGTTTCTCTCTCTTCCCCCCAGTGTTTCTCTGTCTTCCCCCCAGTGTTTCTCTATCTTCACCCCAGTATTTCTCTCTCATCCCCCCAGTGTTTCTCTCTCTTCCCCCCAGTGTTTCTCTCTCTTCCCTCCAGTGTTTCTGTCTATTCCCCCTGTGTTTCTCTCTCTTCCCCCCAGTGTTACTCAATCTTCCGCCCAGTGTTTCACTCTATTCCCCCCAGTATTTCTCTGTCTTCCCACCAGTGTTTCTCTCTCTTTCCCCCAGTGTTTCTCCCTCTTCCCCCCAGTGTTTCTCTCTCTTCCCCCCAGTTTTTCTCTCCCTTCCCTACAGTGTTTTTCTCTCTTCTCCCCAGTTTCTCTCTCCCTCTCTCTCCCCAGTGTTTCTCTGTCTCCCTCTGTCTCTCCCCCCAGTGTTTCTCTCTCTCTCCCCCAGTGTTTCTCTCTCTCTCTCTCCGCAGTGTTTCTCTCTCTCTTTCCCCCCAGTGTTTCTCTCTCTCTCCCCCCAGTGTTTCCCTCTCTCTCCCCCCAGTGCTTCTCTCTCTCCCTCCCCCCTGTGTTTCTCTCTCTCTCTCCCCAGTGTTCATCTCTCTCCCCCCAGTGTTTATCTCTCTCACCCCAGTGTTTATCTAACTCCCCCGCAGTGTTTCTCTCTCTCTCTCAACCCATTGTTTCTCTCTCTCTCCCCCCAGTGTTTCTCTCTCTCTCTCCCCCCAGTGTTTCTCTCCCCCAGTGTTTCTCTCACCCTCTCCCCCCAGTATTTCTCTCCCCCTCTCCCCCCAGTGTTTCTCTCACCCTCTTCCCCCAGTGTTTCTCTCACCCTCTTCCCCAGTGTTTCTCTCACTCTCTGCCCAGTATTTCACTCTCTCTCTCCCCCCAGTGTTTCTCTCTCTCTCCCCCCAAGTGTTTCTCTCTCACTCCCCCCCCCCACCAAGTGTTTCTCTCTCTCGCTTCCCCCCAGTGTTTTTCTCACTTCCCCCCAGTGTTTCACTCTCTTCCTCCCAATGTTTCTCTCTCTTCCCCCCATTGTTTCTCTCTCTTACCCCCAGATTTTCTCTCTCTTCCCCCCAGTGTTTGTCTCTCTCTCCCCAGTGTTTCACTGTCTCTCTCTGTCTCTCCCCCCAGTGTTTCTCTCTCTCTCTCCCACCAGTGTTTCTCTCTCCCTCTCCCCCCAGTGTTTCTCTCCCTCTCCCCCTAAGTTTTTCGCTCTCACTCTCTCCACCCAGTGTTTCTCTCTCTCTCCACCAGTGTTTCTCTCTCTCTCTCCCCCCAGTGTGTCTCTCTCTCTCCCCAGTGTTTCTCTCTCTCCCCCCAGTGCTTCTCTCCCTCTCTCCCTCCAGTGTTTCTCTCTCTCTATCCCCCCACTGTTTCTCACTCTCTCTCCCCCAAGTGTTTCACTCTCTCTCTCCCCCCAGTGTTTCTCTCTCTCTCCCCCCCAGTTTTTCTCTACCTCTCCCCCCGTGTTTCTCTCACTCTCTCACCCCAGTGTTTCTCTCGCCCTCTCCCCCCAGTGTTTCTCTCACCCTCTCCCCCCAGTGTTTCTCTCACCCTCCCCCGAGTGTTTCTCTCTCTCTCTCCCCCCCAGAATTTCTCTCTCTCTCTCCCCCCAGTGTTTCTCTTTCTCCCCCAGTGTTTCTCTCTCTCTCTCTCTCTCTCCCCAGTGTTTCTCTCTCTCTTTCCCCCCAGTGTTTCTCTCTATCTCCCCCCAGTGTTTCCCTCTCTCTCCCCCCAGTGTTTCTCTCTCTCTCCCACCCCAGTGTTTCTCTCTCTCCCCCCAGAGTTTCTCTCTCTCTCTCCCCCCAGTGTTTCTCTCACCCTCTACCCCCAGTGTTTCTCTCACCATCTCCCCCCAGTGTTTCTCTCACCCTCACCCCCCAGTGTTTCTCTCACTCTCTCCCCCAGTGTTTCTCTCTCTCTCCCCCCAGTGTTTCTCTCTCTCTCTCCCCCGCAGTGTTTCTCTCTCTCTCTCAACCCAGTGTTTCTCTCTCTCTCTCCCCCCAGTGTTTCTCTCTCTCTCTCCCCCCAGTATTTCTCTCTCTCTCCGCCCAGTGTTTCTCTCTCTCTCCCCCAGTGTTTCTCTCACTCTCTCACCCCAGTGTTTCTCTCGCCCTCTCCCCCCAGTGTTTCTCTCACCCTCTCCCCCCAGTGTTTCTCTCACCCTCCCCCCCAGTGTTTCTCTCTCTCTCTCCCCCCAGAATTTCTCTCTCTCTATCCCCCCAGTGTTTCTCTCTCTCTCCCCCAGTGTTTCTCTCTCTCTTTCTCTCTCTCTCTCTCCCCAGTGTTTCTCTCTCTCTTTCCCCCCAGTGTTTCTCTCTATCTCCCCCCAGTGTTTCCCTCTCTCTCCCCCCAGTGTTTCTCTCTCTCTCCTCACAGAGTTTCTCTCTCTCTCCCCCCCAGTGTTTCTCTCTCTCCCCCCAGAGTTTCTCTCTCTCTCTCTCCCCAGTGTTTCTCTCACCCTCTACCCCCAGTGTTTCTCTCACCCTCTCCCCCCAGTGTTTCTCTCACCCTCACCCCCCAGTGTTTCTCTCACTCTCTCCCCCAGTGTTTCTCTCTCTCTCCCCCCAGTGTTTCTCTCTCTCTCTCCCCCCAATGTTTCTCTCTCTCTCCCCCCAGTGTTTCTCTCTCTCTCTCCCCCCAGTGTTTCTCTCTCTCTCCCCCCAGTGTTTCTCTCTCTCTCCCTCCAGTGTTTCTCGCACACTCTCCCCCCAGTGTATCTCTCCCCCTCTTTCCACAGTGTTTCTCTCACCCTCTCCCCCCAGTGTTTCTCTCACCCTCTCCCCCCAGTGTTTCTCTCCCCCTCTCCCCCCAGTGTTTCTCTCACCCTCTCCCCCCAGTGTTTCTCTCACCCTCTCCACCCAGTGTTTCTCTCACCCTCTCTCCCAGTGTTTCTCTCACTCTCTCCCCCCATTGTTTCTCTCTCTCTCCCACCAAGTGTTTCTCTCTCTCCCCCCCAAGTGTTTCTCTCTCTCTCTCCCCCAGTGTTTATCTCTCTCCCCCCAGTGTTTATCTCTCTCCCGCCGCAGTTTTTCTCTCACTCTCTCCCCCCAGTGTTTCTCTCACCCTCTCCCCCCAGTGTTTCTCTCACCCTCTCCCCCAGTGTTTCTCTCACCCTCTCCCCCCAGTTTTACTCTCTCTTCCCCCCAATGTTTCTCTCTCTCTCCCCCCAGTGTTTCTCTCTCTCTCCCCCCCCAGTGTTTCTCTCTCTCCCCCCAGAGTTTTTCTCTCTCTCTCCCCCCAGTGTTTCTCTCACCCTCTACCCCCAGTGTTTCTCTCACCCTCTCCCCCCAGTGTTTCTCTCACCCTCACCCCCCAGTGTTTCTCTCACTCTCTCCCCCCAGTGTTTCTCTCACCCTCACCCCCCAGTGTTTCTCTCACTCTCTCCCCCAGTGTTTCTCTCTCTCTCCCCCCAAGTGTTTCTCTCTCACTCCCCCCCCCCCACCAAGTGTTTCTCTCTCTCGCTTCCCCCCAGTGTTTTTCTCACTTCCCCCCAGTGTTTCACTCTCTTCCTCCCAATGTTTCTCTCTCTTCCCCCCATTGTTTCTCTCTCTTACCCCCAGATTTTCTCTCTCTTCCCCCCAGTGTTTGTCTCTCTCTCCCCAGTGTTTCACTGTCTCTCTCTGTCTCTCCCCCCAGTGTTTCTCTCTCTCTCTCCCACCAGTGTTTCTCTCTCCCTCTCCCCCCAGTGTTTCTCTCCCTCTCCCCCTAAGTTTTTCGCTCTCACTCTCTCCACCCAGTGTTTCTCTCTCTCTCCACCAGTGTTTCTCTCTCTCTCTCCCCCCAGTGTGTCTCTCTCTCTCCCCAGTGTTTCTCTCTCTCCCCCCAGTGCTTCTCTCCCTCTCTCCCTCCAGTGTTTCTCTCTCTCTATCCCCCCACTGTTTCTCACTCTCTCTCCCCCAAGTGTTTCACTCTCTCTCTCCCCCCAGTGTTTCTCTCTCTCTCCCCCCCAGTTTTTCTCTACCTCTCCCCCCGTGTTTCTCTCACTCTCTCACCCCAGTGTTTCTCTCGCCCTCTCCCCCCAGTGTTTCTCTCACCCTCTCCCCCCAGTGTTTCTCTCACCCTCCCCCGAGTGTTTCTCTCTCTCTCTCCCCCCCAGAATTTCTCTCTCTCTCTCCCCCCAGTGTTTCTCTTTCTCCCCCAGTGTTTCTCTCTCTCTCTCTCTCTCTCCCCAGTGTTTCTCTCTCTCTTTCCCCCCAGTGTTTCTCTCTATCTCCCCCCAGTGTTTCCCTCTCTCTCCCCCCAGTGTTTCTCTCTCTCTCCCACCCCAGTGTTTCTCTCTCTCCCCCCAGAGTTTCTCTCTCTCTCTCCCCCCAGTGTTTCTCTCACCCTCTACCCCCAGTGTTTCTCTCACCATCTCCCCCCAGTGTTTCTCTCACCCTCACCCCCCAGTGTTTCTCTCACTCTCTCCCCCAGTGTTTCTCTCTCTCTCCCCCCAGTGTTTCTCTCTCTCTCTCCCCCGCAGTGTTTCTCTCTCTCTCTCAACCCAGTGTTTCTCTCTCTCTCTCCCCCCAGTGTTTCTCTCTCTCTCTCCCCCCAGTATTTCTCTCTCTCTCCGCCCAGTGTTTCTCTCTCTCTCCCCCAGTGTTTCTCTCACTCTCTCACCCCAGTGTTTCTCTCGCCCTCTCCCCCCAGTGTTTCTCTCACCCTCTCCCCCCAGTGTTTCTCTCACCCTCCCCCCCAGTGTTTCTCTCTCTCTCTCCCCCCAGAATTTCTCTCTCTCTATCCCCCCAGTGTTTCTCTCTCTCTCCCCCAGTGTTTCTCTCTCTCTTTCTCTCTCTCTCTCTCCCCAGTGTTTCTCTCTCTCTTTCCCCCCAGTGTTTCTCTCTATCTCCCCCCAGTGTTTCCCTCTCTCTCCCCCCAGTGTTTCTCTCTCTCTCCTCACAGAGTTTCTCTCTCTCTCCCCCCCAGTGTTTCTCTCTCTCCCCCCAGAGTTTCTCTCTCTCTCTCTCCCCAGTGTTTCTCTCACCCTCTACCCCCAGTGTTTCTCTCACCCTCTCCCCCCAGTGTTTCTCTCACCCTCACCCCCCAGTGTTTCTCTCACTCTCTCCCCCAGTGTTTCTCTCTCTCTCCCCCCAGTGTTTCTCTCTCTCTCTCCCCCCAATGTTTCTCTCTCTCTCCCCCCAGTGTTTCTCTCTCTCTCTCCCCCCAGTGTTTCTCTCTCTCTCCCCCCAGTGTTTCTCTCTCTCTCCCTCCAGTGTTTCTCGCACACTCTCCCCCCAGTGTATCTCTCCCCCTCTTTCCACAGTGTTTCTCTCACCCTCTCCCCCCAGTGTTTCTCTCACCCTCTCCCCCCAGTGTTTCTCTCCCCCTCTCCCCCCAGTGTTTCTCTCACCCTCTCCCCCCAGTGTTTCTCTCACCCTCTCCACCCAGTGTTTCTCTCACCCTCTCTCCCAGTGTTTCTCTCACTCTCTCCCCCCATTGTTTCTCTCTCTCTCCCACCAAGTGTTTCTCTCTCTCCCCCCCAAGTGTTTCTCTCTCTCTCTCCCCCAGTGTTTATCTCTCTCCCCCCAGTGTTTATCTCTCTCCCGCCGCAGTGTTTCTCTCACTCTCTCCCCCCAGTGTTTCTCTCACCCTCTCCCCCCAGTGTTTCTCTCACCCTCTCCCCCAGTGTTTCTCTCACCCTCTCCCCCCAGTTTTACTCTCTCTTCCCCCCAATGTTTCTCTCTCTCTCCCCCCAGTGTTTCTCTCTCTCTCCCCCCCCAGTGTTTCTCTCTCTCCCCCCAGAGTTTTTCTCTCTCTCTCCCCCCAGTGTTTCTCTCACCCTCTACCCCCAGTGTTTCTCTCACCCTCTCCCCCCAGTGTTTCTCTCACCCTCACCCCCCAGTGTTTCTCTCACTCTCTCCCCCCAGTGTTTCTCTCACCCTCACCCCCCAGTGTTTCTCTCACTCTCTCCCCCAGTGTTTCTCTCTCTCTCCCCCCAGTGTTTCTCTCTCTCTCTCCCCCCAGTGTTTCTCTCTCTCTCCCCCCAGTGTTTCTCTCTCTCTCTCCCCCCAGTGTTTCTCTCTCTCTCTCCCCCCAGTGTTTCTCTCTCTCTCCCTCCAGTGTTTCTCGCACACTCTCCCCCCAGTGTATCTCTCCCCCTCTCTCCACAGTGTTTCTCTCACCCTCTCCCCCCAGTGTTTCTCTCACTCTCTCCCCCCAGTGTTTCTCTCACACTCTCCCCCCAGTGTTTCTGTCACCCTCTCCCCCCAGTGTTTCTCTCACCCTCTCCCCCCAGTTTTTCTCTCTCTTCTCCCCAGTGTTTCTCTCTCTTGCCCCAGTGTTTCATTCTATTCCCCCCAGTGTTTCTCTCTCTTCCCCCCAGTTTTTCTCTCTCTTACCCCCAGTGTTTCTGTCTCTCCCCCCAGTGTTTCTCTCTCTTACCCCCAGTGTTTCTGTCTCTCCCCCAAGTGTTTCTCTCTCTCTCTCCCCTCAGTGTTTCTCACTCTCTCTCCACCCAGTGTTTCTCTCTCTCTCCCCCCGTGTTTCTCTCTCTCTAACCCCAGTGTTTCTCTCTCTCTTTCCTCCAGTGTTTCTCTCTTTCTCCCCAGTGTTTCTCTCTCTCTCCCCCCAGTGCTTCTCTATCTCTCTCCCCCCAGTGATTTTCTCTCTCACCCCCCCAGTGTTTCTCTCTCTCTCCCCCAGTGTTTCTCTCACCCTCTCCCCCCAGTTTTTCTCTCACCCTCTCCTCCCAGTGTTTCTCTCTCCCTCACCCCCCAGTGTTTCTCTCACTCTCTCCCCCCAGTGTTTCTCGCTCACTCCCCCAGTGTTTCTCTCTCTCTGCCCCCTGTGTTTCTCTCTCTCTCTCCCCACTGTTCATTTCTCTCCCCCCAGTGTTTATCTCTCTCCCCCCAGTGTGTATCTTTCTCCCCCACAGTGTTTCCCTCTCTCTCTCAACCCAGTGTTTCTCTCTCTCTCTCCCCCCAGTGTTTCTCTCTCTCTCGCCCCCGAGTGTTTCTCTCCCCCTCTCCCCCCAGTATTTCTCTCACCCTCTCCCCCCATTGTTTCTCTCACCCTCTCCCCCCAGTGTTTCTCTCACCCTCTTCCCCCAGTGTTTCTCTCCCCCTCTCCCCCAGTGTTTCTCTCTCTCTCTCCCCCCAGTGTTTCTATCTCTCTCCCCCCAAGTGTATCTCTCTCACGCACCCCCCACCAAGTGTTTCTCTCTCTCGCTTCCCCCCAGTGTTTTTCTCTCTTCCCCCCAGTGTTTCTCTCTCTTCCTCCCAGTGTTTCACTCCCTTCCCCCCAGTGTTTCTCTCTCTTAACCACAGTGTTTCTCTCTCTTCCCCCCAGTGTTTCTCTCTCTTCCCCCCAGTGTTTGTCTCTCTCTCCCCAGTGTTTGTCTCTCTCTCCCCAGTGTTTCACTGTCTCTCTCTGTCTCTACTCCCAGTTTTTCTCTCTCTCTCTCCCACCAGTGTTTCTCTCTCCCTCTCCCCCCAGTGTTTCTCTCTATCTCCCCCCGCCAAGTGTTTCTCTCTCACTCCCCCCCAAGTGTTTCTCTCTCTCTCTTCCCCCCAGTGTTTCTCTCTCCTTCCCCCAGTGTTTCTCTCCCTTCCACCCAGTGCTTCACTCCCTTCCCCCCAGTGTTTCTCTCTCTTCCCCCCAGTGTTTCTCTCTCTCCCCCCAGTGTTTCTCTCACCCTCTCTCCCCAGTGTTTCTCTCACCCTCTTACCCCAGTGTTTCTCTCACCCTCTCCCCCCAGTTTTTCTCTCACCCTCTCCCCCCAGTGTTTCTCTCTCTCTCCCACCAAGTGTTTCTCTCTCTCTCCCCCCCCCCAAGTGTTTCTCTCTCTCTCTCCCCCAGTGTTTCTATCCCTTCCTCCCAGTGCTTCACTCCCTTCCCCCCAGTGTTTTTCTCTCTTCCCCCCAGTGTTTCTCTCTCTCCCCCCAGTGTTTCTCTCACCCTCTCTCCCCAGTGATTCTCTCACCCTCTTCCCCCAGTGTTTCTCTCACCCTCTCCCCCCAGTTTTTCTCTCACCCTCTCCCCCCAGTGTTTCTCTCACCCTCTCCCCCCAGTGTTTCTCTCACCCTCTCGCCCAGTGTTTCTCTCACTCTCTCCCCCCAGTGTTTCTCTCTCTCTCCCACCAAGTGTTTCTCTCTCTCTCCCCCCACCCAAGTGTTTCTCTCTCTCTCCCCCGGTGTTTCTCTCTTTTCCCCCCAGTGTTTCCCTCTCTTCCCCCCAGTGTTTGTCTCTCTTCTCCCCAGTCTCTCTCTCTGTCTCCCCCCCAGTGTTTCTCTCTCTCTCCCCCCAGTGTTTTTCACTCTCCCCCCCCCCCCCCAGTATTTCTCTCTCTCTCAACACAAGTGTTTCTCTCTCTCTCCCCCCAGTGTCTCTCTCCCTCTCCCCCCCAGTTTTTCTCTCTGTCTTTCCCGCCAGTGTTTCTCTCTCTCTCCCCAGTGTTTCTCTCTCTCTCCCCCCAGTGTTTTTCTCTCTCTCTCCCCCCCCAAGTGTTTCTCTCTCTCTCCCCCCAGTTTTTTTCTCTCTCTCCCCCCCAAGTGTTTCTCTCTCTCTCCCACAAGTTTTTCTCTCTCTCTCCCCCCGAAGTGTTTCTCTCTCTCTCTCCCCCAGTGTCTCTCTCTCTCTCTCTCCCCCCAGTGTTTCTCTCTCTCTCCCCCCAGTGTTTCTCTCTCTCTCTCCCCAGTGTCTCTCTCTCTCCCCAGTGTTTTTCTCTCTCTCTCCCTCCAGTGTTTCTCTCTCTCTCTCCCCCCAGTGTTTCTCGCTCTCTCCCCCGGAGTTTCTCTCTCTCTCCCCCCAGTGTTTCTCTCACTCTCTCCACAGTGTTTCTCTCTCTCGCTCCCCCCAGTGTTTCTCTCGCTCTCTTCCCCCAGTGATTCTCTGTCTCTCTCTGCCTCTCCCCCCAGTGTTTCTCTCTCTCTCTCTCTCTCCCCCAGTGTTTCTCTCTGTCTCTCCCCCCAGTGTTTCTCTCTCTCTCTCCCCCAGTGTTTCTCTCTCTCTCCCCCCAGTGTTTCTCTCTCTCTCGCCCTCCAGTGTTTCTCTCTCTCTCTCCCCACAGTGTTTATCTCCCTCTCCCCCTAGTGTTTCTCTCTCTCTTCCCCCAGTGTTTCTCCCTCTTCCCCCCAGTGTTTCTCTCTCTTCCCCCCAGTGTTTCTCTCTCTTCCCCACAGTGTTTCTCCCTCTTCCCCCCAGTGTTTCGCTCTCTTCCCCCCAGTGTTTCTCTCCCTTCCCCACAGTGTTTGTCTCTCGTCTCCCCAGTTTCTCTCTCCCTCTCTCTCCCCAGTGTTTCTCTGTCAATCTCTGTCTCGCCCCCCAGTGTTTCTGTCTCTCTCTCCCCCCAGAATTTCTCTCTCTCTCTCCCCCCAGTGTTTCTCTCTCTCTCCCCCAGTGTTTCTCTCTCTCTCTCTCTCTCTCTCTCTCTCCACAGTGTTTCTCTCTCTCTTTCCCCCCAGTGTTTCTCTCTCTCTCTCCCCAGTGTTTCTCTCTCTCTTTCCCCCCAGCGTTTCTCTCTCTCTCTCCCCAGTGTTTCTCTCTCTCTCCCCCCAGTGTTTCCCTCTCTCTCCCCCCAGTGTTTCTCTCTCTCTCTCCCGCTGTGTTTCTCTCTCTCTCTCCCCCCAGTGTCTCTCTCCCTCTCTCCCCCCAGTTTTTCTCTCTGTCTTTCCCGCCAGTGTTTCTCTCTCGCTCCCCAGTGTTTCTCTCTCTCTCCCCCCAGTGTTTCTCTCTCTCTCTCTCAACCCAGTGTTTCTCTCTCTCTCCCCCCAGTATTTTTCTCTCTCTCTCCCCCCAGTGTTTCTCTCTCTCCCCCCCAAGTGTTTCTCTCTCTCTCCCCCCAGTTTTTCTCTCTCTCTCCCCCCGAAGTTTTTCTCTCTCTCTCCCCCCCCCCAGTGTTTCTCTCTCTCTCTCTCCCTCCAGTGTTTCTCTCTCTCTCTCCCCCCAGTGTTTCTCGCTCTCTCCCCCCAGAGTTTCTCTCTCTCTCCCCCCAGTGTTTCTCTCACTCTCTCCCCAGTGTTTCTCTCTCTCGCTCCCCCCAGTGTTTCTCACTCTCTCTTCCCCCAGTGATTCTCTGTCTCTCTCTGACTCTCCCCCCGTTTTTCTCTCTCTCTCTCTCCCCCAGTGTTTCTCTCTGTCTCTCCCCCCAGTGTTTCTCTCTCTCTCTCCCCAGTGTTTCTCTCTCTCTCCCTCCAGTGTTTCTCTCTCTCTCTCCCTCCAGTGTTTCTCTCTCTCTCCCGACAGTGTTTATCTCTCTCTCCCCCTCGTGTTTCTCTCTCTCTTCCCCCAGTATTTCTCCCTCTTCCCCCCAGTGTTTCTCTCTCTTCCCCCCAGTGTTTCTCTCACTTCCCCACAGTGTTTCTCCCTCTTCCCCCCAGTGTTTCGCTCTCTTCCCCCCAGTGTTTCTCTCCCTTCCCCACAGTGTTTGTCTCTCGTCTCCCCAGTTTCTCTCTCCCTCTCTCTCCCCAGTGTTTCTCTGTCTCTCTCTGTCTCTCACCCCAGTGTTTCTCTCTCTCTCTCCCCCCAGAATTTCTCTCTCTCTCTCCCCCCAGTGTTTCTCTCTCTCTCCCCCAGTGTTTCTCTCTCTCTTTCCCCCCAGTGTTTCTCTCTCTCTCCCCAGTGTTTCTCTCTCTCTCCCCCCAGTGTTTCTCTCTCTCTCCCCCGAGTGTTTCTCTCTCTCTCTCCCCGCAGTGTTTCTCTCTCTCTCTCCCCCCCCAGTGTTTCTCTCTCTCTCCCCTCAGACTTTCTCTCACTCTCTCCCCCCAGTGTTTCTCGCACCCTCTACCCCCAGTGTTTCTCTCCCCCTCTCCCCCCAGTGTTTCTCTCATCCTCACCCCCTAGTGTTTCTCTCACTCTCTCCCCCAGTGTTTCTCTCTCTCTCCCCCCAGTGTTTCTCTCTCTCTCTCTCCCCCCAGTGTTTCTCTCTCTCCTCCCAGTGTTTCTCTCTCTCACCCACAGTGTTTCTCTCTCTCCCTCCAGTGTTTCTCGCACACTCTCCCCCCAGTGTTTCTCTCCCCCTCTCTCCCCATTGTTTCTCTCACCCTCTCCCCCCAGTGTTTCTCTCACCCTCTCCCCCCAGTGTTTCTCTCACCCTCTTCCCCCAGTGTTTCTCTCACCCTCTCCCCCCAGTGTTTCTCTCAACCTCTCCCCCAGTGTTTCTCTCACCCTCTCCCCCCAGTGTTTCTCTCACCCTCTCTCCCAGTGTTTCTCTCACTCTCTCCCCCCAGTGTTTCTCTCTCTCTCACACCAAGTGTTTCTCACTCTCTCCCCCCGCAAGTGTTTCTCTCTCTCTCCCCCCCAGTGTTTATCTCTCTCCCCCCAGTGTTTCTCTCTCTCTCTCTCTCCCCCCAGTGTTTTTCTCCATCACTCTCTTCCCCCCAGTGTTTCTCTCTCTCCCCCAGTGTTTCTCTCTCTCTCTCTCTCTCCCCCCAGTGTTTCTCTCTCTCTTTCCCCCCAGTGTTTCTCTCTCTCTCCCCAGTGTTTCTCTCTCTCTCCCCCAGTGCTTCTCTCTCTCTCTCCCTCCAATGTTTATCTCTCTCTCTCCCCCCGACTGTTTCTCTCTTTCTCTCCCCCCAGTGTTTTTCTCTCTCTCTCCCCCCAGTGTTTCTCTCACCCTCTCCCCCCCAGTGTTTCTCGCTCCCTCTCCCCCCAGTGTTTCTCTCTCCCTCACCCCACAGTGTTTCTCTCAACCTCTCCCCCCTGTGTTTCTCTCTCTCTCTCCCCAGTGTTCATCTCTCTCCCCGAGTGTTTATCTCTCTCCCCCCAGTGTTTATCTCTCTCACCCGCAGTGTTTCTCTCTCTCTCTCAACCCAGTGTTTCTGTCTCTCTCTCCCCCCAGTGTTTCTCTCTCTCTCTCCACCCAGTGTTTCTTTCCGCCTCTCCCCCCAGTGTTTCTCTCACCCTCTCCCCCCAGTGTTTCTCTCACCCTCTCCCCCCAGTGTTTCTCTCACCCTCTTGCCCCAGTGTTTCTCTCCCCCTCTCCCCCAGTGTTTCTCTCACTCTCTCCCCAGTGTTTCACTCTCTCTCTCCCCCCAGTGTTTCTCTCTCTCTCCCCCCAAGTGTTTCTCTCTCACACCCCCCCCAAGTGTTTCTCTCTCTCGCTTCCCCCCAGTGTTTTTCTCACTTCCCCCCAGTGTTTCTCTCTCTTCCTCCCAGGGTTTCTCTCTCTTAACCACAATGTTTCTCTCCCTTCCCCCCAGTGTTTCTCTCTCTTCCCCCCAGTGTTTCTATGTCTTCCCCCCAGTGTTTGTCTCTCTCTCCCCAGTGTTTCACTGTCTCTCTCTGTCTATCCCCCCAGTGTTTCTCTCTCTCTCTCCCACCAGTGTTTCTCTCCCCCTCTCCCCCCAGTGTTTCTCTCCCTCTCCACCAGTGTTTCTCTCTCTCTCTCTCTCTCCCCAGTGTTTCTCTCTCTCTCCCCCCAGTGCTTCTCTCCCTCTCTCCCTCCAGTGTTTCTCTCTCTCTATCCCCCCCACTGTTTCTCTCACTCTCTCCCCCAAGTGTTTCTCTCTCTCTCTCCCCCCAGTGTTTCTCTCTCTCTCTCCCCCCCAGTGTTTCTCTCACTATCTCCCCCCAGTGTTTCTCACACCCTCTCCCCCCAGTGTTTCTCTCACCCTCTCCCCCCAGTGTTTCTCTCACCCTCCCCCCCAGTGTTTCTCTCTCCCACTCCCCCCAGTCTTTCTCTCTCCCTCACCCCCCAGTGTTTCTCTCCCTCTCTCCCCCCAGTGTTTCTCGCTCACTCCCCCCAGTGTTTCTCTCTCTCTCCCCCCTGTGTTTCTCTCTCTCTCCCCAGTGTTCATCTCTCTCCCCTCAGTGTTTATCTCTCTCCCCCCAGTGTTTATCTCTCTCCCCCCAGTGTTTCTCTCCCAATCTCCCCCCAGTGTTTCTCTCACGCTCTCCCCCCAGTGTTTCTCTCGCCCTCTTCCCCCAGTGTTTCTCTCTCTCTCCCCCCAGTGTTTCTCTCACTCTCCCCAGTGTTTCACTCTCTCTCCCCCCAGTGCTTCTCTCTCTCTCTCCCTCCAGTGTTTCTCTCTCTCTATCCCCCCCCACTGTTTCTCTCTCTCCCTCCCCCAAGTTTTTCTCTCACGCTCTCCCCCCAGTGTTTCTCTCACCCTCTTCCCCCAGTGTTTCTCTCACTCTCTCCCCCCAGTGTTTCTCTCACCCTCTCCCCCCAGTGTTTCTCTCACCCTCTCCCCCCAGTGTTTCTCTCACCCTCTCCCCCCAGTGTTTCTCTCACCCTCTCCCCCCATTGTTTCTCTCACCCTCCCCCCCAGTGTTTCTCTCACCCTCTCCCCCCAGTGTTTCTCTCCCCCTCACCCCCCAGTGTTTCTCTCACTCTCACCCCCCAGTGTTTCTCTCTCTCTCCCCCCTGTGTTTCTCTCGCTCTTTCCCCAGTGTTCATCTCTCTCCCCTCAGTGTTTATCTCTCTGCCCCCAGTGTTTATCTCTCTCCCCCGCAGTGTTTCTCTCTCTCTCTCAACCCAGTGTTTCTCTCTCTCTCCCCCCAGTGTTTCTCTCTCTCTCCCTCCAGTGTTTCTCTCTCTCTTTCCCCCCAGTGCGTCTCTCTCTCTCCCCAGTGTTTCTCTCTCTCTCTCCCCAGTGCTTCTCTCTCTCTCTCCCTCCAGTGTTTCTCTCTCTCTATCCCCCCCACTGTTTCTCTCTCTCTCTCCCCCAAGTGTTTCTCTCTCTCCCCCCCCCCCCAGTGTTTCTCTCTCTCGCTCCCCCCAGTGTTTCTCTCTCTCCCCCCCCCCAGTGTTTCTCTCACTCTCTCCCCCCAGTGTTTCTCTCACCCTCTCCCCCCAGTGTTTCTCTCACCCTCTCCCCCCAGTGTTACTCTCACCCTCCCCCCCAGTGTTTCTCTCACTCTCTCCCCCCAGTGTTTCTCTCTCCCTCACCCCCCAGTGTTTCTCTCACTCTCTCCCCCCAGTGTTTCTCGCTCACTCCCTCCAGTGTTTCTCTCTCTCTCCCCCCTTTGTTTCTCTCTCTCTCCCCAGTGTTCATCTCTCTCCCCTCAGTGTTTATCTCTCTGCCCCCAGTGTTTATCTCTCTCCCCCCAGTTTTTCTCTCCCCCTCTTCCCCCAGTGTTTCTCTCTCTCTCTCCACCCAGTGTTTCTCTCACTCTCCCCAGTGTTTCTCTCTCTCTCCCCCCAGTGCTTCTCTCTCTCTCTCCCTCCAGTGTTTCTCTCTCTCCATCCCCCCACTGTTTCTCTCTCTCTCCCCCAAGTGTTTCTCTCACGCTCTCCCCCCAGTATTTCTCTCACCCTCTTCCCCCATTGTTTCTCTCTCTCTCCCCCCAGTGTTTCTCTCACTCTCTCCCCCCAGTGTTTCTCTCACCCTCTCCCCCCAGTGTTTCTCTCCCCCTCTCCCCGCAGTGTTTCTCTCACCCTCCCCCCCAGTGTTTCTCTCACCCTCTCCCCCCAGTGTTTCTCTCTCCCTCACTCCCCAGTGTTTCTCTCACTCTCTCCCCCCAGTGTTTCTCTCTCTCTCCCCCCTGTGTTTCTCTCTCTCTCTCCCCAGTGTTCATCTCTCTCCCCTCAGTGTTTATCTCTCTGCCCCCAGTGTTTATCTCTCTCCCCCGCAGTGTTTCTCTCTCTCTCTCAACCCAGTGTTTCTCTCTCTCTCCCCCCAGTGTTTCTCTCTCTCTCTCCCCCCAGTGTTTCTCTCCCCCTCTCCCCCCAGTGTTTCTCTCACCCTCTCCTCCCAGTGTTTCTCTCACCCTCTTCCCCCAGTGTTTCTCTCACCCTCTCCCCACAGTGTTTCTCTCCCCCTCTCCCCCAGTGTTTCTCTCGCCCTCTTCCCCCAGTGTTTCTCTCTCTCTCCCCCCAGTGTTTCTCTCACTCTCCCCAGTGTTTCACTCTCTCTCCCCCCAGTGCTTCTCTCTCTCTCTCCCTCCAGTGTTTCTCTCTCTCTATCCCCCCCCACTGTTTCTCTCTCTCCCTCCCCCAAGTTTTTCTCTCACGCTCTCCCCCCAGTGTTTCTCTCACCCTCTTCCCCCAGTGTTTCTCTCTCTCTCCCCCCAGTGTTTCTCTCACTCTCTCCCCCCAGTGTTTCTCTCACCCTCTCCCCCCAGTGTTTCTCTCACCCTCTCCCCCCATTGTTTCTCTCACCCTCCCCCCCAGTGTTTCTCTCACCCTCTCCCCCCAGTGTTTCTCTCCCCCTCACCCCCCAGTGTTTCTCTCACTCTCACCCCCCAGTGTTTCTCTCTCTCTCCCCCCTGTGTTTCTCTCGCTCTCTCCCCAGTGTTCATCTCTCTCCCCTCAGTGTTTATCTCTCTGCCCCCAGTGTTTATCTCTCTCCCCCGCAGTGTTTCTCTCTCTCTCTCAACCCAGTGTTTCTCTCTCTCTCCCCCCAGTGTTTCTCTCTCTCTCCCTCCAGTGTTTCTCTCTCTCTTTCCCCCCAGTGCGTCTCTCTCTCTCCCCAGTGTTTCTCTCTCTCTCTCCCCAGTGCTTCTCTCTCTCTCTCCCTCCAGTGTTTCTCTCTCTCTATCCCCCCCACTGTTTCTCTCTCTCTCTCCCCCAAGTGTTTCTCTCTCTCCCCCCCCCCAGTGTTTCTCTCTCTCGCTCCCCCCAGTGTTTCTCTCTCTCCCCCCCCCAGTGTTTCTCTCACTCTCTCCCCCCAGTGTTTCTCTCACCCTCTCCCCCCAGTGTTTCTCTCACCCTCTCCCCCCAGTGTTACTCTCACCCTCCCCCCCAGTGTTTCTCTCACTCTCTCCCCCCAGTGTTTCTCTCTCCCTCACCCCCCAGTGTTTCTCTCACTCTCTCCCCCCAGTGTTTCTCGCTCACTCCCCCCAGTGTTTCTCTCTCTCCCCCCTTTGTTTCTCTCTCTCTCCCCAGTGTTCATCTCTCTCCCCTCAGTGTTTATCTCTCTGCCCCCAGTGTATATCTCTCTCCCCCCAGTTTTTCTCTCCCCCTCTTCCCCCAGTGTTTCTCTCTCTCTCTCCACCCAGTGTTTCTCTCACTCTCCCCAGTGTTTCTCTCTCTCTCCCCCCAGTGCTTCTCTCTCTCTCTCCCTCCAGTGTTTCTCTCTCTCCATCCCCCCACTGTTTCTCTCTCTCTCCCCCAAGTGTTTCTCTCACGCTCTCCCCCCAGTATTTCTCTCACCCTCTTCCCCCATTGTTTCTCTCTCTCTCCCCCCAGTGTTTCTCTCACTCTCTCCCCCCAGTGTTTCTCTCACCCTCTCCCCCCAGTGTTTCTCTCCCCCTCTCCCCGCAGTGTTTCTCTCACCCTCCCCCCCAGTGTTTCTCTCACCCTCTCCCCCCAGTGTTTCTCTCTCCCTCACTACCCAGTGTTTCTCTCACTCTCTCCCCCCAGTGTTTCTCTCTCTCTCCCCCCTGTGTTTCTCTCTCTCTCTCCCCAGTGTTCATCTCTCTCCCCTCAGTGTTTATCTCTCTGCCCCCAGTGTTTATCTCTCTCCCCCGCAGTGTTTCTCTCTCTCTCTCAACCCAGTGTTTCTCTCTCTCTCTCCCCCCAGTGTTTCTCTCTCTCTCTCCCCCCAGTGTTTCTCTCCCCCTCTCCCCCCAGTGTTTCTCTCACCCTCTCCTCCCAGTGTTTCTCTCACCCTCTTCCCCCAGTGTTTCTCTCACCCTCTCCCCACAGTGTTTCTCTCCCCCTCTCCCCCAGTGTTTCTCTCACTCTCTCCCCCCAGTGTTTCTCTCTCTCTCCCCCCAAGTGTCTCTCTCTCACTCCCCCCCCCCACCAAGTGTTTCCCTCTCTCGCTTCCCCCCAGTGTTTTTCTCTCTTCCCCCAGTGTTTCTCTCTCTTCCTCCCAGTGTTTCACTCCCTTCACCCCAGTGTTTCTCTCTCTTCCCCCCATTCTTTCTCTCTCTTACCCCCACATTTTCTCTCTCTTCCCCCCAGTGTTTCGCTATCTTCCCCCCAGGGTTTCTCTCTCTTAACCACAGTGTTTCTCTCTCTTCCCCCCAGTGTTTCTCTCTCTTCCCCCCAGTGTTTCTCTGTCTTCCCCCCAGTGTTTGTCTCTCTTCTCCCAGTTTCTCTCTCTCTCTCTCCCCAGTGTTTCGCTGTCTCTCTCTGTCTCTCCCCCCAGTGTTTCTCTCTCTCTCTCCCCCCAGTGTTTTTCTCTCTCTTTCCCCCCAGTGTTTCTCTCTCTCTCTCCCCAGTGTTTCTCTCTCTCTCCCCCCAGTGTTTCTCTCCCTCTCTCCCTCCAGTGTTTCTCTCTCTCTTTCCCCCCAGTGTTTCTCTCTCTCTTTCCCCACAGAGTTTCTCTCTATCGCTCCCCAGTGTTTCTCTCGCTCTCTCCCCCAGTGTTTCTCTCTCTCTCTCCCTCCAGTGTTTCTCTCTCTCTTTCCCCCCAGTGCTTCTCTCTCTCTCCCCAGTGTTTATCTCTCTCTCCCCCCAGTGCTTCTCTCTCTCTCTCCCTCCAGTGTATCTCTCTCTCTATCCCCCCCACTGTTTCTCTCTCTCTCCCCCCAAGTGTTTCTCTCTCTCCCCCACCCCCAGTGTTTCTCTCTCTCGCTCCCCCCAGTGTTTCTCTCTCTCTCCCCCCAGTGTTTCTCTCTCTCGCTCCCCCCAGTGTTTCTCTCTCTCTCCCCCCAGTGTTTCTCTCACTCTCTCCCCCCAGTGTTTCTCTCACCCTCTCCCCCCAGTGTTTCTCTCATCCTCTCCCCCCAGTGTTACTCTCACCCGCCCCCCCAGTGTTTCTCTCACTCTCTCCCCCCAGTATTTCTCTCACCCTCACCCCCAAGTGTTTCTCTCACTCTCTCCCCCCAGTGTTTCTCGCTCACTCCCCCCAGTGTTTCTCTCTCTCTCCCCCCTGTGTTTCTCTCTCTCTCCCCAGTGTTCATCTCTCTCCCCTCAGTGTTTATCTCTCTCCCCCCAGTGTTTATCTCTCTCCCCCCAGTGTTTCACTCCCCATCTCCCCCCAGTGTTTCTCTCACGCTCTCCCCCCAGTGTTTCTATCACCCTCTTCCCCCAGTGTTTCTCTCTCTCTCCCCGAAGTGTTTCTCTCACTCTCCACAGTGTTTCTCTCTCACTCCCCCCGGTGCTTCTCTCTCTCTCTCCCTCCAGTGTTTCTCTCTCTCTATCCCCCGCACTGTTTCTCTCTCTCTCCCCCAAGTGTTTCTCTCACGCTCTCCCCCCAGTATTTCTCTCACAGTCTTCCCCCAGTGTTTCTCTCTCTCCCCCCATTGTTTCTCTCACTCTCTCCCCCCAGTGTTTCTCTCACCCTCTCCCCCCAGTGTTTCTCTCACCCTCCCCCCAGTGTTTCTCTCACCCTCTCCCCCCAGTGTTTCTCTCTCCCTCACCCCCAGTGTTTCTCTCATTCTCTCCCCCCAGTGTTTCTCTCTCTCACCCCCATGTGTTTCTCTCTCTCTCTCCCCAGTGTTCATCTCTCTCCCCTCAGTGTTTATCTCTCTGCCCCCAGTGTTTATCTCTCTCCCCCGCAGTGTTTCTCTCTCTCTCAACCCAGTGTTTCTCTCTCTCTCTCCACCCAGTGTTTCTCTCTCTCTCTCCCCCCAGTGTTTCTCTCCCCTCTCCCCCCAGTGTTTCTCTCACCCTCTCCCCCCAGTGTTTCTCTCACCCTCTTCCCCCAGTGTTTCTCTCCCCCTCTCCCCCCAGTGTTTTATCTCACCCTCTCCCCCAGTGTTTCTCTCACTCTCTCCCCCCAGTGTTTCTCTCTCTCTCCCCCCAAGTGTTTCTCTCTCACTCCCCCACCACCAAGTGTTTCCCTCCCTCGCTTCTCCCCAGTGTTTTTCTCTCTTCCCCACAGTGTTTCTCTCTCTTCCTCCCAGTGTTTCACTCCCTTCCCCCCAGTGTTTCTCTCTCTTCCCCCCATTGTTTCTCTCTCTTACCCCAACATTTTCTCTCTCTTCCCCCCAGTGTTTCTCTATCTTCCCCCCAGGGTTTCTCTCTCTTAACCACAGTGTTTCTCTCTCTTCCCCACAGTGTTTCTCTCTCTTCCCCCCAGTGTTTCTCTGTCTTCCCCCTAGTGTTTGTCTCTCTTCTCCCCAGTTTCTCTCTCTCTCTCCCACCACTATTTCTCTCTCTCTCTCCCCCCAGTGTTTCTCTCCCTCTCCCCCCAGTGTTTCTCTCTCTCTCTCTCTCCCCCCAGTGTTTTCTCTCCCTTTCCCCCCAGTGTTTCTCTCTCTCTCTCCCCAGTGTTTCTCTCTCTCTCCCCCCAGTGTTTCTCTCCCTCTCTCCCTCCAGTGTTTCTCTCTCTCTTCCCCCAGTGTTTCTCTCTCTCTTTCCCCCGAGTGTTTCTCTCTCTCTTTCCCCACAGTGTTTCTATCTATCGCTCCCCAGTGTTTCTCTGTCTCTTCCCCCAGTGTTTCTCTCTCTCTTTCCCCCCAGTGTTTCTCTCTCTCTTTCCCCACAGTGTTTCTCTCTATCTCTCCCCAGTGTTTCTCTCTCTCTCTCCCCCAGTGTTTCTCACTCTCTCTCCCTCCAGTGTTTCTCTCTCTCTCTCCCCCCAGTGTTTCTCTCTCTCTCTCCCCCCAGTGCTTCTCTCTCTCTCCCCGCAGTGTTTCTCTCTCTCTCTCTCTCTCCCCAGTGTTTCTCTCTCTCCCCCCAGAGTTTCTCTCACTCTCTCCCCCCAGTGTTTCTCTCTCTCTCTCCCCCCAGTGTTTCTCTCCCCCTCTCCCCCCAGTGTTTCTCTCCCCCTCTCCCCCCAGTGTTTCTCTCACCCTCTTCCCCCAATGTTTCTCTCCCCCTCTCCCCCCAGTGTTTTATCTCACCCTCTCCCCCAGTGTTTCTCTCACTCTCTCCCCCCAGTGTTTCTCTCTCTCTCCCCCAAGTGTTTCTCTCTCACTCCCCCACCACCAAGTGTTTCCCTCTCTCGCTTCTCCCCAGTGTTTTTCTCTCTTCCCCACAGTGTTTCTCTCTCTTCCTCCCAGTGTTTCACTCCATTCCCCCCAGTGTTTCTCTCTCTTCCCCCCATTGTTTCTCTCTCTTACCCCCACATTTTCTCTCTCTTCCCCCCAGGGTTTCTCTCTCTTAACCACAGTGTTTCTCTCTCTTCCCCACAGTGTTTCTCTCTCTTCCCCCAGAGTTTCTCTGTCTTCCCCCCAGTGTTTGTCTCTCTTCTCCCCAGTTTCTCTCTCTCTCTCCCACCAGTGTTTCTCTCTCTCTCACCCCCCAGTGTTTCTCTCCCTCTCCCCCCAGTGTTTCTCTCTCTCTCTCTCTCTCCCCAGTGTTTTCTCTCCCTTTCCCCCCAGTGTTTCTCTCTCTCTCTCCCCAGTGTTTCTCTCTCTCTCCCCCCAGTGTTTCTCTCTCTCTCTCCCCCCAAGTGTTTCTCTCTCTCCCCCACCCCCAGTGTTTCTCTCTCTCGCTCCCCCCAGTGTTTCTCTCTCTCTCCCCCCAGTGTTTCTCTCACTCTCTCCCCCCAGTATTTCTCTCACCCTCTCCCCCCAGTGTTTCTCTCATCCGCTCCCCCCAGTGTTACTCTCACCCTCCCCCCCAGTGTTTCTCTCACTCTCTACCCCCAGTGTTTCTCTCTCCCTCACCCCCCAGTGTTTCTCTCACTCTCTCCCCCCAGTGTTTCTCGCTCACTCCCCCCAGTGTTTCTCTCTCTCTCCCCCCTGTGTTTCTCTCCCTCTCCCCAGTGTTCATCTCTCTCCCCTCAGTGTTTATCTCTCTCTCCCCGCAGTGTTTCTCTCACTCTCCACAGTGTTTCTCTCTCACTCCCCCAGTGCTTCTCTCTCTCTCCCTCCAGTGTTTCTCTCTCTCTATCCCCCGCACTGTTTCTCTCTCTCTCCCCCCATTGTTTCTCTCACTCTCTCCCCCCAGTGTTTCTCTCACCCTCTCCCCCCAGTGTTTCTCTCACCCTCCCCCCCAGTGTTTCTCTCTCCCTCACCCCCCAGTGTTTCTCTCATTCTCTCCCCCCTGTGTTTCTCTCTCTCTCTCCCCAGTGTTCATCTCTCTCCCCTCAGTGTTTATCTCTCTGCCCCCAGTGTTTATCTCTCACCCCCGCAGTGTTTCTCTCTCTCTCTCAACCCAGTGTTTCTCTCTCTCTCTCCCCCCAGTGTTTCTCTCTCTCTCTCCCCCCAGTGTTTCTCTCCGCCTCTCCCCCCAGTGTTTCTCTCACCCTCTCCCCCCATTGTTTCTCTCACCCTCTTCCCCCAGTGTTTCTCTCCCCCTCTCCCCCCAGTGTTTTATCTCACCCTCTCCTCCAGTGTTTCTCTCACTCTCTCCCCCAGTGTTTCTCTCTCTCTCCCCGCAAGTGTTTCTCTCTCACTCCCCCACCACCAAGTGTTTCCCTCTCTCGCTTCCCCCCAGTGTTTTTCTCTCTTCCCCCCAGTGTTTCTCTCTCTTCCTCCCAGTGTTTCACTCCCTTCCCCCCAGTGTTTCTCTCTCTTCCCCCCATTGTTTCTCTCTCTTACCCCAACATTTTCTCTCTCTTCCCCCCAGTGTTTCTCTATCTTCCCCCCAGTGTTTCTCTCTCTTAACCACAGTGTTTCTCTCTCTTCCCCACAGTGGTTCTCTCTCTCTCTCCCCCCAGTGTCTCTCTCTCTCTATCACCCAGTGTTTCTCTCCCTCTCTCCCTCCAGTGTTTCTCTCTCTCTTCCCCCAGTGTTTCTCTCTCTCTTTCCCCCCAGTGTTTCTCTCTCTCTTTCCCCACAGTGTTTCTCTCTATCTCTCCCCAGTGTTTCTCTCTCTCTCTCCCCCAGTGTTTCTCTCTCTCTCTCTCCCTCCAGTGTTTCTCTCTCTCTCTCCCCCCAGTGTTTCTCTCTCTCTCTCCCCCCAAGTGTTTCTCTCTCTCTCCCCGCAGTGTTTCTCTCTCTCTCTCTCTCCCCAGTGTTTCTCTCTCTCCCCCCAAAGTTTCTCTCACTCTCTCCCCCCAGTGTTTCTCTCAACCTCTTCCCCCAGTGTTTCTCTCACCCTCTCCCCCCAGTGTTTCTCTCACCCTCTCCCCCAGTGTTTCTCTCACTCTCTCCCCCCAGTGTTTCTCTCTCTCTCCACCCAAGTGTTTCTCTCTCACTCCCCCCCCCCCATCAAGTGTTTCCCTCTCTCGCTTCCCCCCAGTGTTTTTTTCTCTTCCCCCCAGTGTTTCTCTCTCTTCCTCCCGGTGTTTCACTCCCTTCCCCCCAGTGTTTCTCTCTCTTCCCCCCATTGTTTCTCTCTCTTACCCTCACATTTTCTCTCTCTTCCCCCCAGTGTTTCTCCATCTTCCCCCCAGGGTTTCTCTCTCTTAACCACAGTGTTTCTCTCTCTTCCCCCCAGTGTTTCTCTCTCTTCCCCCCAGTTTCTCTGTCTTCCCCCCAGTGTTTGTCTCTCTACTCCCCACTTTCTCTCTCTCTCTCTCTCCCCAGTGTTTCACTGTCTCTCTCTGTCTCTCCACCCAGTGTTTCTCTCTCTCTCTCCCACCAGTGTTTCTCTCTCTCTCTCCCCCCAGTGTTTCTCTCTCTCTCCCCCAGTGTTTCTCTCTCTCTCTCACCTCCCAGTGTTTCTCTCTCTCTTTCCCCCCAGTGTTTCTCTCTCTCTTTCCCCCCAGTGTTTCTCTCTCTCTCCCCAGTGTTTCTCTCTCTCTCCCCCCAGTGGTTCTCTCCCTCTCTCCCTCCAGTGTTTCTCTCTCTCTTCCCCCAGTGTTTCTCTCTCTCTTTCCCCCCAGTGTTTCTCGCTCTCTTTCCCCCCAGTGTTTCTCTCTATCTCTCCCCAGTGTTTCTCTCTCTCTCCCCCAGTGTTTCTCTCTCTCTCTCTCCCTCCAGTGTTTCTCGCTCTCTCTCCCTCCAGTGTTTCTCGCACACTCTCCCCCCAGTGTTTCACTCCCCCTCTCCCCCCAGTGTTTCTCTCACCCTCTCCCCCCAGTGTTTCTCTCACCCTCTTCCCCCAGTGTTTCTCTCCCCCTCTCCCCCCAGTGTTTCTCTCACTCTCTCCCCCCAGTCTTTCTCTCTCTCTCCCCCAAGTGTTTTTCTCTCTCACCCCCCCAAGTGTTTCTCTCTCTCTCTCCCCAGTGTTTATCTCTCTCCCCCCACTGTTTATCTCTCTCCCCCCGCAGTGTTTCTCTCTCTCACCCCAGTGTTTCTCCCTCTGTCTCTCCCCAGTGTTTCTCTCTCTCTCTCTCTCTCCCCCCAGTGTTTTTCTCACTCACTCTCTTCCCTCCAGTGTTTCCCTCTCTTTCCCCAGTGATTCTCTTTCTTCCCCCCAGTAATTCTCTCTCTTCCCCCCAGTGATTCTCTCTCTTCCCCCCTATGTTTCTCTCTCTTCCCCCCAGTGGTTCTCAATCTTCCTCCCAGTGTTTCACTCTAATCCCCCCCAGTGTTTCTCTCTCTTCCCCCCAGTGTTTCTCTCTCTTACCCCCAGTGTTTCTCTCTCCCCCCAGCGTTTCTCTCTCTTCCCCCCATGGTTTCTCTCGCTTCCCCCCAGTGTTTCTCCCTCTTCCCCCCAGTGTTTCTCTCTCTTCCCCCCAGTGTTTCTCTCTCTTCCCCCCATTGATTGTCTCTCTTCTCCCCAGTTTCTCTCTTTCTCTCGCTCCCCAGTGTTTATCTGTCTCTCTCTGTCTCTCCCCCAAGTGTTTCTCTCTCTCTCTCCCCCCAGTGTTTCTCTCTCTCTCTCCACCCAGTGTTTCTCTCTCTCCCCCAGTGTTTCTCTCTCTCTCCCCCCAGTGTTTCTCTCTCTCCCCCCAGTGTTTCTCTCACTCTCTCCCCCCAGTGTTTCTCTCACACTCTCCCCCCAGTGTTTATCTCACCCTCTCCCCCCAGTCTTTCTCTCCCCCTCTCCCCCCAGTCTTTCTCTCACCCTCTCCCCCCAGTGTTTCTCTCACCCTCTCCCCCCAGTGTCTCTCTCACCCTCTTCCCCCAGTATTTCTCTCCCCCTCTCCCCCCAGTGTTTCTCTCACTCTCTCCCCCCAGTCTTTCTCTCTCTCTCCCCCAAGTGTTTTTCTCTCTCACCCCCCCAAGTGTTTCTCTCTCTCTCTCCCCAGTGTTTATCTCTCTCCCCCCACTGTTTATCTCTCTCCCCCCGCAGTGTTTCTCTCTCTCACCCCAGTGTTTCTCCCTCTGTCTCTCCCCAGTGTTTCTCTCTCTCTCTCTCTCTCCCCCCAGTGTTTTTCTCACTCACTCTCTTCCCTCCAGTGTTTCCCTCTCTTTCCCCAGTGATTCTCTTTCTTCCCCCCAGTAATTCTCTCTCTTCCCCCCAGTGATTCTCTCTCTTCCCCCCTATGTTTCTCTCTCTTCCCCCCAGTGGTTCTCAATCTTCCTCCCAGTGTTTCACTCTAATCCCCCCCAGTGTTTCTCTCTCTTCCCCCCAGTGTTTCTCTCTCTTACCCCCAGTGTTTCTCTCTCCCCCCAGCGTTTCTCTCTCTTCCCCCCATGGTTTCTCTCGCTTCCCCCCAGTGTTTCTCCCTCTTCCCCCCAGTGTTTCTCTCTCTTCCCCCCAGTGTTTCTCTCTCTTCCCCCCATTGATTGTCTCTCTTCTCCCCAGTTTCTCTCTTTCTCTCGCTCCCCAGTGTTTATCTGTCTCTCTCTGTCTCTCCCCCAAGTGTTTCTCTCTCTCTCTCCCCCCAGTGTTTCTCTCTCTCTCTCCACCCAGTGTTTCTCTCTCTCCCCCAGTGTTTCTCTCTCTCTCCCCCCAGTGTTTCTCTCTCTCCCCCCAGTGTTTCTCTCACTCTCTCCCCCCAGTGTTTCTCTCACACTCTCCCCCCAGTGTTTATCTCACCCTCTCCCCCCAGTCTTTCTCTCCCCCTCTCCCCCCAGTCTTTCTCTCACCCTCTCCCCCCAGTGTTTCTCTCACCCTCTCCCCCCAGTGTCTCTCTCACCCTCTTCCCCCAGTATTTCTCTCCCCCTCTCCCCCCAGTGTTTCTCTCACCCTCTCCCCCCAGTGTTTCTCTCACCCTCTCCCCCCAGTGTTTCTCTCACCCTCTCTCCCAGTGTTTCACTCACTCTCTACCCCCAGTGTTTCTCTCTCTCTCCCCCCAAGTGTTTCTCTCTCTCCCCCCCAAGTGTTTCTCTCTCTCTCTCCCCCAGTGTTTATCTCTCTCCCCCCAGTGTTTATCTCTCTCCCCCCGCAGTGTTTCTCGCTCTCTCTCCCTCCAGTGTTTCTCTCTCTCTCTCCCCACAGTGTTTCTCTCTCTCTCTCCCCCCAGTGTTTCTCTCTCTTGCCCCAGTGTTTCTCTCTCTTCCCCCACTATTTCTCTCTCTTCCCCCCAGTGTTTCTCTCTCTTCCCCCCAGCGTTTCTCTCTCTTCCACCTAGTGTTTCTCTCTCTCCCCCCTGTGTTTCTCTCTCTTCCCCCCAGTGTTTCTCAATCATTCTCCCAGTGTTTCACTCTATTCCCCGCAGTATTTCTCTCTCTTCCCGCCAGTGTTTCTCTCTCTTACCCCCAGTGTTTCTCTCTCTCACCCCAGTTTTTCTCTCTCTACCCCCAGGGTTTCTCTCTCTTCCCCCCATTGTTTGTCTCCCTTCTCCCCAGTTTCTCTCTCTCTCTCTCTCTCTCTCTCCCCAGTGTTTCTCTGTCTCTCCCACAAGTGTCTCTCTCTCTCTCTCACCCCAGTGTTTATCTCTCTCTCTCCACCCAGTGTTTCCCTCTCTCTCCCCCAGTGTTTCTCTCTCTCTCTCTCTCCCCCCAGTGTTTCTCTCTCTCTTTCCCCCCAGTGTTTCTCTCTGTCTCCCCAGTCTTTCTCTCTCTCTCCCCCCAGTGTTTTTCTCTCTCTCTCCCTCCAGTGTTTGTCTCTCTCTCTCCCCCCCAGTTTCTCTCTCTCTCTCTCTCTCTCTCTCTCCCCAGTGTTTCTCTGTCTCTCTCTCTGTCTCTCCCCCAAGTGATCTCTCTATCTCTCCCCCCCAGTGTTTCTCTCTCTCTCTCCAGCCAGTGTTTCTCTCTCTCTCCCCCAGTGTTTCTCTCTCTCTCTCTCTCCCCCAGTGTTTCTCTCTCTCTTTCCCCCCAGTGTTTCTCTCTCTCTCCCCAGTGTTTCTCTCTCTCTACCCCCAGTGTTTTTCTCTCTCTCTCCCTCCAGTGTTTGTCTCTCTCTCTCCCCCCCACTGTTTCTCTCTCTCTCTCCCCCCCAGTGTTTCTCTCTCTCTCTCTCTCCCCTCAGTGTTTCTCTCTCTCTCCCCCCCCCAGTGTTTCTCTCACTCTCTCCCCCAAGTGTTTCTCTCTCTCTCTCCACCCAGTGTTTCTCTCTCTCTCCCCCAGTGTTTCTCTCTCTCTCTCTCCCCCCAGTGTTTCTCTCTCTCTCTACCCCCAGTGTTTTTCTCTCTCTCTCCCTCCAGTGTTTGTCTCTCTCTCAACCCCACTGTTTCTCTCTCTCTCCCCCCAGTGTTTCTCTCTCTCTCTCTCTCCCCGCCAGTGTTTCTCTCTCTGTCCCCCCAGTGTTTCTCTCACTCTCTCCCCCCAGTGTTTCTCTCACCCTCCCCCCCAGTGTTTCTCTCACTCTCTCTCCCCAGCGTTTCTCGCTCACTCCCCCCAGTGTTTCTCGCTCTCTCCCCCCACTGTGTTTCTCTCTTTCTCTCCCCAGTGTTCATCTATCTCCCCCTAGTGTTTATCTCTCTTCCCACATTGTTTGTCTCTCTTCTCCCCAGTTTCTCTCTCTCTCTCTCTCTCTCTCGCCCCAGTGTTTCTCTGACTCTCTCTGTCTCTCACCCAAGTGTTTCTCTCTCTCTCTCCCCCCAGTGTTTCTCTCTCTCTCTCCACCCAGTGTTTCTCTCTCTCTGCCCCAGTGTTTCTCTCTCTCTCTCTCCCCAGTGTTTCTCTCTCTCTTTCCCCCCATTGTTTCTCTCTCTCTCCCCAGTGTTTCTCTCTCTCTCCCCCCAGTGTTTTTCTCTCTCTCTCCCGCCAGTGTTTGTCTCTCTCTCTCCCCCCCACTGTTTCTCTCTCTCTCTCCCCCCAGTGTTTCTCTCTCTCTCTCTCCCCCCAGTGTTTCTCTCTCTCTCCCCCCAGTTTTTCTCTCACTCTCTCCCCCCAGTGTTTCTCTCACCCTCCCCCCCCAGTGTTTCTCTCACTCTCTCTCCCCAGTGTTTCTCGCTCACTCCCCCCAGTGTTTCTCGCTCTCTCCCCCCTGTGTTTCTCTCTTTCTCTCCCCAGTGTTCATCTCTCTCCCCCCAGTGTTTATCTCTCTCCCCCCGCAGTGTTTCTCTCTCTCTCTCCCCCCAGTGTTTCTCTCACCCTCTCCCCCCAATTTTTCTCTCACCCTCTCCCCCAGAGTATCTCTCTCTCTCTCCCCCCAGTGTTTCCCTCCCCCTCTCCCCCCAATGTTTCACTCATTCTCTCACCCAGTGTTTCTCTCACTCTCTCCCCCCAGTGTTTCTCTCTCCCTCCCCCCAAGTGTTTCTCTCTCACTCCCCCCTCAAATGTTTCTCTCTCTCTCTTCCCCCAGTGTTTTTCTGTCCTCCCCCCAGTGTTTCTCTCTCTTCCTCCCAGTGTTTCACTCCCTTCCCCCCAGTGTTTCTCTCTCTTCCCAACATTGTTTCTCTCTCTTTACCCCCAGATGTTCTCTCTCCTCCCCAGTGTTTCTCTCTCTTCCCCCCAGGGTTTCTCTCTCTTCCCCACAGTGTTTCTCTCTCTTCCCCCCAGTGTTTCTCTCTCTTCCCCCCAGTGTTTGTCTCTCTTCTCCCCAGTTTCTCTCTCTCTCTCTCTCCCCAGTGTTTCTCTGTCTCTCTGTCTCTCCCCCCAGTGTTTCTCACTCTCTCTCCCCCCAGTGTTTATCTCTCTCTCTCCCCCAAGTGTTTCTTAACCCTCTCCCCCAGTGTTTCTCTCTCTCTCTCTCCGGCCAGTGTTTCTCTCTCTCTTTCCCCCAGTGTTTCTCTCTCGCTCTCCCCCAGTGTTTCTCTCTCTCCCGCCCCCCAGTGTATCTCTCCCTCTCTCCCTCCAGTGTTCCTCTCTCATTACCCCCAGTGTTTCTCTCAAACTCTCCCCCCAGTGTTTCTCTCACCCTCTCACCCCAGTGTTTCTCTCACCCTCTTCCCCCAGTGTTTCTCTCACCCTCTCCCACCAGTGCTTCCCTCACCCTCTCCCCCCAGTGTTTCTCTCACCCTCTCCCCCCAGTGGTTCTCTCACCCTCTCCCACAGTGTTTCTCTCACTCTCTCCCCCCAGTGTTTCTCTCTCTCCCCCCAAGTGTTTCTCTCTCACTCCCTCCCCCACAAGTGTTTCTCTCTCTTCCTCCCAGTGTTTCACTCCCTTCCCCCCAGTGTTTCTCTCTCTTCCCCCCATTGTTTCTCTCTCTTACCCCCAGATTTTCTCTCTCTTCCCCCCAGTGTTTCTCTCTCTTCCCCCCAGGGTTTCTCTCTCTTACCCGTAGTGTTTCTCTCTCTTCCCCCCAGTGTTTCTCTCTCTTCCCCCCAGTGTTTCTCTCTCTTCCCCCCAGTGTTTGTCTCTCTTCTCCCCAGTTTCTCTCTCTCTCTCTCTCTCCCCAGTGTTTCTCTGTCTCTCTCTGTCTCTCCCCCCAGTGTTTCTCTCTCTCTCTCCCCCCAGTGTTTCTCTCTCTCTCTCTCCCCAGTGTTTCTCTCCCTCTCCCCCCAGTGTTTCTCTCTCTCTCTCTCCCCCCAGTGTTTCTCTCTCTCTTTCCCCCCAGTGTTTCTCTCTCTCTCTCTCCCCAGTGATTCTCTCTATTCCCCCCAGTGTTTCTCTCGCTTCCCGCCAGTGTTCTCTCTCTTACCCCCAGTTTTTCTCTCTCTACCCCCAGTTTTTCTCTCTCTACCCCCAGGGTTTCTCTCTCTTCCCCCCATTGTTTGTCTCTCTTCTCCCCAGTTTCTCTCTCTCTCTCTCTCTCTCCCCAGTGTTTCTCTGTCTCTCTCTGTCTCTCCCCCAAGTGTTTCTCTCTCTCTCTCCCCCCCAGTGTTTCTCTCTCTCTCTCCACCCAGTGTTTCTCTCTCTCTCCCCCAGTGTTTCTCTCTCTCTCTCTCTCTCCCCCCAGTGTTACTCTGTCTCTTTCCCCCCCTGTTTCTCTCTCTCTCCCCAGTGTTTCTCACTCTTCCCCCCACTGTTTTTCTCTCTCTCTCCCTCCAGTGTTTGTCTCTCTATCTCCCCCCCCCCACTGTTTCTCTCTCTCTCTCCCCCCAGTGTTTCTCTCTCTCTCTCTCCCCGCAGTGTTTCTCTCTCTCTCCCCCCAGTGTTTCTCTCACTCTCTCCCCCAGTGTTTCTCTCACCCTCCCCCCCAGTGTTTCTCTCACTCTCTCTCCCCAGTGTTTCTCGGTCACTCCCCCCAGTGTTTCTCGCTCTCTCCCCCCCTGTGTTTCTCTCTTTCTCTCCCCAGTGTTCATCTCTCTCCCCCCAGTGTTTATCTCTCTCCCCCCGCAGTGTTTCTCTCTCTCTCTCCCCCCAGTGTTTCTCTCACCCTCTCCCCCCAATGTTTCTCTCACGCTCTCCCCCAGAGTTTCTCTCACCCTCTTCCCCCAGTGTTTCTCTCACCCTCTTCCCCCAGTGTTTCTCTCACCCTCTCCCCCCAGTGTTTCCCTCACCCTCTCCCCCCAGTGTTTCACTCACTCTCTCACCCAGTGTTTCTCTCACTCTCTCCCCCCAGTGTTTCTCTCTCTCTCCCCCCAAGTGTTTCTCTCTCACTCCCCCCTCAAGTGTTTCTCTCTCTCTCTTCCCCCCAGTGTTTTTCTGTCCTCCCCCCAGTGTTTCTCTCTCTTCCTCCCAGTGTTTCACTCCCTTCCCCCCAGTGTTTCTCTCTCTTCCCCCCATTGTTTCTCTCTCTTTACCACCAGATTTTCTCTCTCCTCCCCAGTGTTTCTCTCTCTTCCCCCCAGGGTTTCTCTCTCTTCCCCACAGTGTTTCTCTCTCTTCCCCCCCAGTGTTTCTCTCTCTTCCCCCCAGTGTTTGTCTCTCTTCTCCCCAGTTTCTCTCTCTCTCTCTCTCCCCAGTGTTTCTCTGTCTCTCCCCCCAGTGTTTCTCTCTCTCTCTCCCCCCAGTGTTTATCTCTCTCTCTCCCCCCAGTGTTTCTTAACCCTCTCCCCCCAGTGTTTCTCTCTCTCTCTCTCCCCCCAGTGTTTCTCTCTCTCTGTTCCCCAAGTGTTTCTCTCTCTCTCTCCCCCCAGTGTTTTTCTCCCTCAGTCTCTTCCCCCCAGTGTTTCTCTCTCTTCCCCCCAGTGTTTCTCTCTCTTCACCCCAGTGTTTCTCTCTCTTCCCCCCAGTGTTTCTCTCTCCTCCCCCAGGGTTTCTCTCTCTTCCCCCCAGTGCTTCTCTCTCTTCCCCACCGTGTTTGTCTCTCTTCTCCCCAATTTCTCTATCTCTCTCCCGAGTGTTTCTCTGTCTCTCTCTGTCTCTCCCCCAGTGTTTCTCTCTCTCTCTCCCCCCAGAATTTCTCTCTCTCTCTCCCCAGTGTTTCTCTCTCTCTTTCCCCCCACTGTTTCTCTCTCTCTCTCCCCAGTGTTTCTCTCTCTCTCTCCCCAGTGTTTCTCTCTCTCTTTCCCCCCACTGTTTCTCTCTCTCTCTCCCCAGTGTTTCTCTCTCTCTCTCCCCCCAGTGTTTCTCTCTCTCTTTCCCCCCAGTGTTTTCTCTCTCTCTCTCCCCGCAGTGTTTCTCTCTCTCTCTCTCCCCCCAGTGTTTCTCTCTCTCTCCCCCCAGTGTTTCTCTCTCTCTCTCCCCCCAGTGTTTCTCTCTCTCTTTCCCCCCAGTGTTTCTCTCTCTCTCTCCCCGCAGTGTTTCTCTCTCTCTCTCTCCCCCCGGTGTTTCTCTCTCTCCCCCCCCCAGAGTTTCTCTCACTCTCTCCCCCGAGTATTTCTCTCACCCTTTTCCCCCCAGTGTTTCTCTCACCCTCTGCCCCCAGTGTTTCTCTCACCCTCACCCCCAGTGTTTCTCTCACACTCTCCCCCCAGTGTTTCTCTCTCTCTCCCCCCAGTGTTTCTCTCTCTCTCTCCCCAGTGTTTCTCTCTCTCCCCCCCCCATTGTTTCTCTCTCTCTCTCCCCCAGTGTTTCTCCCTCTCCCCCCAGTGTTTCTGTCTCTCTCCCTCCAGTGTTTCTCGCTGAATCTCCCCCCAGTGTTTCTCTCCCCCTCTCCCCAGAGTCTTTCTCTCACCCTCTCCCTCCAGTGTTTCTCTCCCCCTCTCCCCCCCCCCCCCTGTGTTTCTCACACCCTCTTCCCCCAGTGTTTCTCTCACCCTCTGCCCCCAGTGTTTCTCTCACCCTCACCCCCAGTGTTTCTCTCACACTCTCCCCCCAGTGTTTCTCTCTCTCTCCCCCCAGTGTTTCTCTCTCTCTCCCCCCAGTGTTTCTCTCTCTCCCCCCCATTGTTTCTCTCTCTCTCTCCCCCAGTGTTTCTCCCTCTTCCCCACAGTGTTTCTCTCTCTTCCCCCCCAGTGTTTCTCTCTCTTCCCCCCAGTGTTTGTCTCTCTTCTCCCCAGTTTCTCTCTCTCTCTCTCTCCCCAGTGTTTCTCTGTCTCTCCCCCCAGTGTTTCTCTCTCTCTCTCCCCCCAGTGTTTATCTCTCTCTCTCCCCCCAGTGTTTCTTAACCCTCTCCCCCCAGTGTTTCTCTCTCTCTCTCTCCCCCCAGTGTTTCTCTCTCTCTGTTCCCCAAGTGTTTCTCTCTCTCTCTCTCTCCCCCAAGTGTTTTTCTCCCTCACTCTCTTCCCCCCAGTGTTTCTCTCTCTTCCCCCCAGTGTTTCTCTCTCTTCACCCCAGTGTTTCTCTCTCTTCCCCCCAGTGTTTCTCTCTCTTCCCCCCAGGGTTTCTCTCTCTTCCCCCCAGTGCTTCTCTATCTTCCCCACCGTGTTTGTCTCTCTTCTCCCCAATTTCTCTATCTCTCTCCCGAGTGTTTCTCTGTCTCTCTCTGTCTCTCCCCCAGTGTTTCTCTCTCTCTCTCCCCCCAGAATTTCTCTCTCTCTCTCCCCAGTGTTTCTCTCTCTCTTTCCCCCCACTGTTTCTCTCTCTCTCTCCCCAGTGTTTCTCTCTCTCTCTCCCCAGTGTTTCTCTCTCTCTTTCCCCCCACTGTTTCTCTCTCTCTCTCCCCAGTGTTTCTCTCTCTCTCTCCCCCCAGTGTTTCTCTCTCTCTTTCCCCCCAGTGTTTCTCTCTCTCTCTCCCCGCAGTGTTTCTCTCTCTCTCTCTCCCCCCAGTGTTTCTCTCTCTCTCCCCCCAGTGTTTCTCTCTCTCTCTCCCCCCAGTGTTTCTCTCTCTCTTTCCCCCAGTGTTTCTCTCTCTCTCTCCCCGCAGTGTTTCTCTCTCTCTCTCTCCCCCCGGTGTTTCTCTCTCTCCCCCCCCAGAGTTTCTCTCACTCTCTCCCCCGAGTATTTCTCTCACCATTTTCCCCCCAGTGTTTCTCTCACCCTCTGCCCCCAGTGTTTCTCTCACCCTCACCCCCAGTGTTTCTCTCACACTCTCCCCCCAGTGTTTCTCTCTCTCTCCCCCCAGTGTTTCTCTCTCTCTCCCCCCAGTGTTTCTCTCTCTCCCCCCCCATTGTTTCTCTCTCTCTCTCCCCCAGTGTTTCTCCCTCTCCCCCCAGTGTTTCTGTCTCTCTCCCTCCAGTGTTTCTCGCTGAATCTCCCCCCAGTGTTTCTCTCCCCCTCTCCCCAGAGTCTTTCTCTCACCCTCTCCCTCCAGTGTTTCTCTCCCCCTCTCCCCCCCCCCCTGTGTTTCTCACACCCTCTTCCCCCAGTGTTTCTCTCACCCTCTCCCCCCAGTTTTTCCCTCCCCCTCTCCCCCCAGTGTTTCTCTCCCCCTCTCCCCCCAGTGTTTCTCTCACCCTCTCTCCCAATGTTTCTCTCTCTCTCTCCCCAGTGTTTCTCTCTCTCCCCCCAGTGTTTCTCTCTCTCTCTCCCTCCAGTGGTTCTCTCTCTCTTTCCCCCCCCCCCCAGTGTTTCTCTCTCTCTGTCCCCCCAGTGTTTCTCTCTCTCTCTCCCCGCAGTGTTTCTCTCTCTCTCTCTCCCCCCGGTGTTTCTCTCTCTCCTCCCCAGAGTTTCTCTCACTCTCTCCCCCGAGTATTTCTCTCACCCTTTTCCCCCCAGTGTTTCTCTCACCCTCTGCCCCCAGTGTTTCTCTCACCCTCACCCCCAGTGTTTCTCTCACTCTCTCCCCCCAGTGTTTCTCTCTCTCTCCCCCAGTGTTTCTCTCTCTCTCTCTCCCCCCAGTGTTTCTCTCTCTCCCCCCCCCAGTGTTTCTCTCTCTCTCTACCCCAGTGTTTCTCCCTCTCCCCCCAGTGTTTCTCTCTCTCTCCCTCCAGTGTTTCTCGCTGAATCTCCTCCCAGTGTTTCTCTCCCCCTCTCCCCAGAGTCTTTCTCTCACCCTCTCCCTCCAGTGTTTCTCTCCCCCTCTCCCCCCCCTGTGTTTCTCAAACCCTCTTCCCCCAGTGTTTCTCTCACCCTCTTCCCCCAGTGTTTCGCTCCCCCTCTCCCCCCAGTGTTTCTCTCCCCCTCTCCCCCCAGTGTTTCTCTCTCTCTCCCCCCAAGTGCTTCTCTCTCTCTCCCCAGTGTTTATCTCTCTCGCCCCAGTGTTTATCTCCCTCCCACCGCAGTGTTTCTCTCTCTCTCTCACCCCAGTGTTTCTCTCTCTCTCTCCCCAGTGTTTCTCTCTCTCACTCCCCCCAGTGTTTATTTCTCTCTCTCCCCCCAGTGTTTCTCTCTCTCTTCCCCCAGTGAATCTCTCTCTCTCTCCCCCCAGTGTTTTTCTCCCTCACTCTCTTCCCCCCAGTGTTTCTCACTCTTCCCCCCAGTGTTTCTCTCTCTTGCCCCAGTGTTTCTCTCTCTTCCCCCCAGTATTTCTCTCTCTTCCGCCCAGTGTTTCTCTCTCTTCCCCCCAGTGTTTCTCTCTCTTCCACCTAGTGATTCTCTCTCTTCCCCCCTGTGTTTCTCTCTCTTACCCCCAGTGTTTCTCAATCTTCCTCCCAGTGTTTCACTCTTTTCCCCCCAGTGTTTCTCTCTCTTCCCCCCAGTGTTTCTCTCTCTTACACACAGTGTTTCTCTCTCCCCCCCCCAGTATTTCTCTCTCTTCCACCAGGGTTTCTCTGTCTCTCTCTGTCTCTCCCCCAAGATTTTCTCTCTCTCACTGCCCCCAGTGTTTATCTCTCTCTCTCCCCCCAGTGTTTCTCTCTCTCTCCCCCAAGTGTTTCTCTCACTCTCTCCCCCCAGTGTTTCTCTCCCCCTCTCCCCCCAGTGTTTCTCTCACCCTCTCCCCCCAGTGTTTCTCTCACCCTCTCCACCCAGTGTTCCTCTCTCCCTCACCCCCCAGTTTTTCTCTCACTCTCTACCCCCGGTGTTTCTCGCTCACTCCCCCCAGTGTTTCTCTCTCTCCCCCCCTGTGTTTCTCTCTCTCTCTCCCCAGTGTTCATCTCTCTCCCCCCAGTGTTCATCTCTCTCCCCCCAGTGTTTATCTCTCACCCCCCGCAGTGTTTCTCTCTCTCGCAACCCAGTGTTTCTCTCTCTCTCTCTCCCACCAGTGTTTCTCTCACGCTCTCCCCCCAGTGTTGCTCTCACCCTCTCCCCCAGTGTTTCTCGCACTCTCTCCCCCCAGTGTTTCTCTCTCTCGCAACCCAGTGTTATTCTCTCTCTCTTCCCCCCAGTGTTTTTCTCTCCTCCCCCCAGTGTTTCTCTCTCTTCCTCCCAGTGTTTCACTCCCATCCCCCCAGTGTTTCTCTCTCTTCCCCCCATTGTTTCTCTCTCTTACCCCCAGTGTTTCTCTCTCTTCCTCCCAGGGTTTCTCGCTCTTCCCCACACTGTTTCTCTCTCTTCCCCCCAGTGTTTCTCTCTCTTCCCAGCAGTGTTTCTCTCTCTTCCCCCCAGTGTTTGTCTCTCTTCTCCCCAGTTTCTCTCTCTCTCTCTCCCCCCAGTGTTTCTCTGTCTCTCTCTGTCTCTCCTCCCAGTGTTTCTCTCTCTCTCTCCCCCCAGTGTTTCTCTCTCTCTCTCCCCCCAGTGTTTCTCTCCCTCTCTCCCTCCAGTGTTTCTCTCTCTCTCTCCCCCCAGTGTTTCTCTCCCTCTCTCTCCCCAGTGTTTCTCTCTCTCTCTCCCCAGTGTTTCTCTCCCTCTCTCCCCTCAGTGTTTCATTCCCTCTCTCCCCCCAGTGTTTCCCTCTCTCTCCCCCCAGTGTCTCTCTCTCTCTCCCCCCAGTGTTTCTCGCCCTCTCTCCCCCCTGTTTTTCTCTGTTTCTTTCCCGCCAGAGTTTCTCTCTCTCCCCAGATTTTCTCTCTCTTCCCCTCAGTGTTTCTCTCTCTTCCCCCCAGGGTTTCTCGCTCTACCCCACAGTGTTTCTCTCTCTTCCCCCCAGTGTTTCTCTCTCTTCCCCCCAGTGTTTATCTCTCACCCCCCGCAGTGTTTCTCTCTCTCTCGCAACCCAGTGTTTCTCTCTCTCTCTCCCACCAGTGTTTCTCTCCCTCTCTCCCTCCAGTGTTTCTCTCTCTCTCTCCCCCACAGTGTTTCTCTCCCTCTCTCTCCCCAGTGTTTCTCTCTCTCTCTCCCCAGTGTTTCTCTCCCTCTCTCCCTCCAGTGTTTCTCTCTCTCTCCCCCCAGTGTTTCTCTCCATCTCTCCCACCAGTGTTTCTCTCTCTCTCTCCCCTCAGTGTTTCAGTCTCTCTCTCCCCCCAGTGTTTCCCTCTCTCTCCCCCCAGTGTATCTCTCTCTCTCTCCCCCCAGTGTTTCTCTCCCTCTCTCCCCCCTGTTTTTCTCTGTTTCTTTCCCGCCAGTGTTTCTTTCTCTCCCCAGATTTTCTCTCTCTTCCCCTCAGTGTTTCTCTCTCTTCCCCCCAGGGTTTCTCGCTCTACCCCACAGTGTTTCTCTCTCTTCCCTCCAGTGTTTCTCTCTCTTCCCCCCAGTGTTTATCTCTCACCCCCCGCAGTGTTTCTCTCTCTCTCGCAACCCAGTGTTTCTCTCTCTCTCTCCCACCCGTGTTTCTCTCACCTCTCCCCCCAGTGTTTCTCTCACCCTCTTCCCCCAGTGTTTCTCTCACCCTCTCCCCCCAGTGTTGCTCTCACCCTCTCCCCCAGTGTTTCTCTCACTCTCTCCCCCCAGTGTTTCTCTCTCTCTCCCCCCAAGTGTTTCTCTCTCACTCCCCCACCAAGTGTTTATCTCTCTCTTCCCCCCAGTGTTTTTCTCTCTTCCCCCCAGTGTTTCTCTCTCTTCCTCCCAGTGTTTCTCTCTCGTCCCCCCAGTGTTTCTCTCTCTTCCCCCCAGGGTTTCTCGCTCTTCCCCACACTGTTTCTCTCTCTCTCTCCAGTGTTTCTCTCTCTTCCCCGCAGTGATTCTCTCTCTTCCCCCCAGTGTTTGTCTCTCTTCTCCCCAGTTTCTCTCTCTCTCTCCCCAGTGTTTCTCTGTCTCTCTCTGTCTCTCCCCCCAGTCTTTCTCTCTCTCTCTCCCCCCAGTGTTTCTCTCTCTCTCTCCCCCCAGTGTTTCTCTCCCTCTCCCCCCTGTGATTGTCTCTCTCTCTCTCCCCCCAGTGTTTCTCTCTCTCTTTCCCCCCAGTGTTTCTCTCTCTCTCTCTCCCCAGTGTTTCTCTCTATTCCCCCCAGTGTTTCTCTCTCTTCCCGCCAGTGTTCTCTCTCTTACCCCCAGTTTTTCTCTCTCTACCCCCAGTTTTTCTCTCTCTACCCCCAGGGTTTCTCTCTCTTCCCCCCATTGTTTGTCTCTCTTCTCCCCAGTTTCTCTCTCTCTCTCTCTCTCTCTCTCCCCAGTGTTTCTCTGTCTCTCTCTGTCTCTCCCCCAAGTGTTTCTCTCTCTCTCTCCCCCCAGTGTTTCTCTCTCTCTCTCCACCCAGTGTTTCTCTCTCTCTCCCCCAGTGTTTCTCTCTCTCTCTCTCTCCCCCCAGTATTTCTCTCTCTCTTTCCCCCCCTGTTTCTCTCTCTCTCCCCAGTGTTTCTCTGTCTTCCCCCCACTGTTTTTCTCTCTCTCTCCCTCCAGTGTTTGTCTCTCTATCTCCCCCCCCCACTGTTTCTCTCTCTCTCTCCCCCCAGTGTTTCTCTCTCTCTCTCTCCCCCCAGTGTTTCTCTCTCTCTCCCCCCAGTGTTTCTCTCACTCTCTCCCCCCAGTGTTTCTCTCACCCTCCCCCCCAGTGTTTCTCTCACTCCCTCTCCCCAGTGTTTCTCGCTCACTCCCCACAGTGTTTCGCGCTCTCTCCCCCCCTGTGTTTCTCTCTTTCTCTCCCCAGTGTTCAGCTCTCTCCCCCCAGTGTTTATCTCTCTCCCCCCGCAGTGTTTCTCTCTCTCTCTCCCCCCAGTGTTTCTCTCACCCTCTCCCCCCAATGTTTCTCTCACCCTCTCCCCCAGAGTTTCTCTCACCCTCTTCCCCCAGTGTTTCTCTCACCCTCTTCCCCCAGTGTTTCTCTCACCCTCTCCCCCCAGTGTTTCCCTCACCCTCTCCCCCCAGTGTTTCACTCACTCTCTCACCCAGTGTTTCTCTCACTCTCTCCCCCCAGTGTTTCTCTCTCTCTCCCCCCAAGTGTTTCTCTCTCACTCCCCCCTCAAGTGTTTCTCTCTCTCTCTTCCCCCCAGTGTTTTTCTGTCCTCCCCCCAGTGTTTCTCTCTCTTCCTCCCAGTGTTTCACTCCCTTCCCCCCAGTGTTTCTCTCTCTTCCCCCCATTGTTTCTCTCTCTTTACCCCCAGATTTTCTCTCTCCTCCCCAGTGTTTCTCTCTCTTCCCCCCAGGGTTTCTCTCTCTTCCCCACAGTGTTTCTCTCTCTTCCCCCCATTGTTTCTCTCTCTCTCTCCCCCCAGTGTTTCTCTCACCCTCTCCCCCCAATGTTTCTCTCACCCTCTCCCCCAGAGTTTCTCTCACCCTCTTCCCCCAGTGTTTCTCTCACCCTCTTCCCCCAGTGTTTCTCTCACCCTCTCCCCCCAGTGTTTCCCTCACCCTCTCCCCCCAGTGTTTCTCTCACTCTCTTCCCCACAGTGTTTCTCTCTCTTCCCCCCCAGTGTTTCTCTCTCTTCCCCCCAGTGTTTGTCTCTCTTCTCCCCAGTTTCTCTCTCTCTCTCTCTCCCCAGTTTTTCTCTGTCTCTCCCCCCAGTGTTTCTCTCTCTCTCTCCCCCCAGTGTTTATCTCTCTCTCTCCCCCCAGTGTTTCTTAACCCTCTCCCCCCAGTGTTTCTCTCTCTCTCTCTCCCCCCAGTGTTTCTCTCTCTCTGTTCCCCAAGTGTTTCTCTCTCTCTCTCTCTCCCCCCAGTGTTTTTCTCCCTCACTCTCTTCCCCCCAGTGTTTCTCTCTCTTCCCCCCAGTGTTTCTCTCTCTTCACCCCAGTGTTTCTCTCTCTTCCCCCCAGTGTTTCTCTCTCTTCCCCCCAGGGTTTCTCTCTCTTCCCCCCAGTGCTTCTCTCTCTTCCCCACCGTGTTTGTCTCTCTTCTCCCCAATTTCTCTATCTCTCTCCCGAGTGTTTCTCTGTCTCTCTCTGTCTCTCCCCCAGTGTTTCTCTCTCTCTCTCCCCCCAGAATTTCTCTCTCTCTCTCCCCAGTGTTTCTCTCTCTCTTTCCCCCCACTGTTTCTCTCTCTCTCTCCCCAGTGTTTCTCTCTCTCTCTCCCCAGTGTTTCTCTCTCTCTTTCCCCCCACTGTTTCTCTCTCTCTCTCCCTCCAGTGGTTCTCTCTCTCTTTCCCCCCCCCCCCCAGTGTTTCTCTCTCTCTGTCCCCCCAGTGTTTCTCTCTCTCTCTCCCCGCAGTGTTTCTCTCTCTCTCTCTCCCCCCGGTGTTTCTCTCTCTCCCCCCCCCCCAGAGTTTCTCTCACTCTCTCCCCCGAGTATTTCTCTCACCCTTTTCCCCCCAGTGTTTCTCTCACCCTCTGCCCCCAGTGTTTCTCTCACCCTCACCCCCAGTGTTTCTCTCACACTCTCCCCCCAGTGTTTCTCTCTCTCTCCCCCCAGTGTTTCTCTCTCTCTCCCCCCAGTGTTTCTCTCTCGTCCCCCCCCCATTGTTTCTCTCTCTCTCTCCCCCAGTGTTTCTCCCTCTCCCCCCAGTGTTTCTGTCTCTCTCCCTCCAGTGTTTCTCGCTGAATCTCCCCCCAGTGTTTCTCTCCCCCTCTCCCCAGAGTCTTTCTCTCACCCTCTCCCTCCAGTGTTTCTCTCCCCCTCTCCCCCCCCCCTGTGTTTCTCACACCCTCTTCCCCCAGTGTTTCTCTCACCCTCTCCCCCCAGTGTTTCGCTCCCCCTCTCCCCCCAGTGTTTCTCTCCCCCTCTCCCCCCAGTGTTTCTCTCACCCTCTCTCCCAATGTTTCTCTCTCTCTCTCCCCAGTGTTTCTCTCTCTCCCCCCAGTGTTTCTCTCTCTCTCTCCCTCCAGTGGTTCTCTCTCTCTTTCCCCCCCCCAGTGTTTCTCTCTCTCTGTCCCCCCAGTGTTTCTCTCTCTCTCTCCCCGCAGTGTTTCTCTCTCTCTCTCTCCCCCCGGTGTTTCTCTCTCTCCTCCCCAGAGTTTCTCTCACTCTCTCCCCCGAGTATTTCTCTCACCCTTTTCCCCCCAGTGTTTCTCTCACCCTCTGCCCCCAGTGTTTCTCTCACCCTCACCCCCAGTGTTTCTCTCACTCTCTCCCCCCAGTGTTTCTCTCTCTCTCCCCCAGTGTTTCTCTCTCTCTCTCTCCCCCCAGTGTTTCTCTCTCTCCCCCCCCAGTGTTTCTCTCTCTCTCTACCCCAGTGTTTCTCCCTCTCCCCCCAGTGTTTCTCTCTCTCTCCCTCCAGTGTTTCTCGCTGAATCTCCTCCCAGTGCTTCTCTCCCCCTCTCCCCAGAGTCTTTCTCTCACCCTCTCCCTCCAGTGTTTCTCTCCCCCTCTCCCCCCCCTGTGTTTCTCAAACCCTCTTCCCCCAGTGTTTCTCTCACCCTCTTCCCCCAGTGTTTCGCTCCCCCCTCTCCCCCCAGTGTTTCTCTCCCCCTCTCCCCCCAGTGTTTCTCTCTCTCTCCCCCCAAGTGCTTCTCTCTCTCTCCCCAGTGTTTATCTCTCTCGCCCCAGTGTTTATCTCCCTCCCACCGCAGTGTTTCTCTCTCTCTCTCACCCCAGTGTTTCTCTCTCTCTCTCCCCAGTGTTTCTCTCTCTCACTCCCCCCAGTGTTTATTTCTCTCTCTCCCCCCAGTGTTTCTCTCTCTCTTCCCCCAGTGAATCTCTCTCTCTCTCTCCCCCCAGTGTTTTTCTCCCTCACTTTCTTCCCCCCAGTGTTTCTCACTCTTCCCCCCAGTGTTTCTCTCTCTTGCCCCAGTGTTTCTCTCTCTTCCCCCCAGTATTTCTCTCTCTTCCGCCCAGTGTTTCTCTCTCTTCCCCCCAGTGTTTCTCTCTCTTCCACCTAGTGATTCTCTCTCTTCCCCCCTGTGTTTCTCTCTCTTACCCCCAGTGTTTCTCAATCTTCCTCCCAGTGTTTCACTCTTTTCCCCCCAGTGTTTCTCTCCCTTCCCCCCAGTGTTTCTCTCTCTTACACACAGTGTTTCTCTCTCCCCCCCCCCCCCCAGTATTTCTCTCTCTTCCACCCAGGGTTTCTCTGTCTCTCTCTGTCTCTCCCCCAAGATTTTCTCTCTCTCACTGCCCCCAGTGTTTATCTCTCTCTCTCCCCCCAGTGTTTCTCTCTCTCCCCCAAGTGTTCCTCTCACTCTCTCCCCCCAGTGTTTCTCTCCCCCTCTCCCCCCAGTGTTTCTCTCACCCTCTCCCCCCAGTGTTTCTCTCACCCTCTCCACCCAGTGTTCCTCTCTCCCTCACCCCCCAGTTTTTCTCTCACTCTCTACCCCCAGTGTTTCTCGCTCACTCCCCCCAGTGTTTCTCTCTCTCCCCCCCTGTGTTTCTCTCTCTCTCTCCCCAGTGTTCATCTCTCTCCCCCCAGTGTTCATCTCTCTCCCCTCAGTGTTTATCTCTCACCCCCCGCAGTGTTTCTCTCTCTCGCAACCCAGTGTTTCTCTCTCTCTCTCTCCCACCAGTGTTTCTCTCACGCTCTCCCCCCAGTGTTGCTCTCACCCTCTCCCCCAGTGTTTCTCGCACTCTCTCCCCCCAGTGTTTCTCTCTCTCGCAACCCAGTGTTATTCTCTCTCTCTTCCCCCCAGTGTTTTTCTCTCTTCCCCCCAGTGTTTCTCTCTCTTCCTCCCAGTGTTTCACTCCCATCCCCCCAGTGTTTCTCTCTCTTCCCCCCATTGTTTCTCTCTCTTACCCCCAGTGTTTCTCTCTCTTCCTCCCAGGGTTTCTCGCTCTTCCCCACACTGTTTCTCTCTCTTCCCCCCAGTGTTTCTCTCTCTTCCCAGCAGTGTTTCTCTCTCTTCCCCCCAGTGTTTGTCTCTCTTCTCCCCAGTTTCTCTCTCTCTCTCTCCCCCCAGTGTTTCTCTGTCTCTCTCTGTCTCTCCTCCCAGTGTTTCTCTCTCTCTCTCCCCCCAGTGTTTCTCTCTCTCTCTCCCCCCAGTGTTTCTCTCCCTCTCTCCCTCCAGTGTTTCTCTCTCTCTCTCCCCCCAGTGTTTCTCTCCTTCTCTCTCCCCAGTGTTTCTCTCTCTCTCTCCCCAGTGTTTCTCTCCCTCTCTCCCCTCAGTGTTTCAGTCTCTCTCTCCCCCCAGTGTTTCCCTCTCTCTCCCCCCAGTGTCTCTCTCTCTCTCCCCCCAGTGTTTCTCGCCCTCTCTCCCCCCTGTTTTTCTCTGTTTCTTTCCCGCCAGAGTTTCTCTCTCTCCCCAGATTTTCTCTCTCTTCCCCTCAGTGTTTCTCTCTCTTCCCCCCAGGGTTTCTCGCTCTACCCCACCGTGTTTCTCTCTCTTCCCCCCAGTGTTTCTCTCTCTTCCCCCCAGTGTTTATCTCTCACCCCCCGCAGTGTTTCTCTCTCTCTCGCAACCCAGTGTTTCTCTCTCTCTCTCCCACCAGTGTTTCTCTCCCTCTCTCCCTCCAGTGTTTCTCTCTCTCTCTCCCCACAGTGTTTCTCTCCCTCTCTCTCCCCAGTGTTTCTCTCTCTCTCTCCCCAGTGTTTCTCTCCCTCTCTCCCTCCAGTGTTTCTCTCTCTCTCCCCCCAGTGTTTCTCTCCATCTCTCCCACCAGTGTTTCTCTCTCTCTCTCCCCTCAGTGTTTCAGTCTCTCTCTCCCCCCAGTGTTTCCCTCTCTCTCCCCCCAGTGTATCTCTCTCTCTCTCCCCCCAGTGTTTCTCTCCCTCTCTCCCCCCTGTTTTTCTCTGTTTCTTTCCCGCCAGTGTTTCTTTCTCTCCCCAGATTTTCTCTCTCTTCCCCTCAGTGTTTCTCTCTCTTCCCCCCAGGGTTTCTCGCTCTACCCCACAGTGTTTCTCTCTCTTCCCTCCAGTGTTTCTCTCTCTTCCCCCCAGTGTTTATCTCTCACCCCCCGCAGTGTTTCTCTCTCTCTCGCAACCCAGTGTTTCTCTCTCTCTCTCCCACCCGTGTTTCTCTCACCTCTCCCCCCAGTGTTTCTCTCACCCTCTTCCCCCAGTGTTTCTCTCACCCTCTCCCCCCAGTGTTGCTCTCACCCTCTCCCCCAGTGTTTCTCTCACTCTCTCCCCCCAGTGTTTCTCTCTCTCTCCCCCCAAGTGTTTCTCTCTCACTCCCCCACCAAGTGTTTCTCTCTCTCTTCCCCCCAGTGTTTTTCTCTCTTCCCCCCAGTGTTTCTCTCTCTTCCCCCCAGTGTTTCTCTCTCTTCCTCCCAGTGTTTCACTCCCATCCCCCCAGTGTTTCTCTCTCTTCCCCCCATTGTTTCTCTCTCTTACCCCCAGTGTTTCTCTCTCTTCCTCCCAGGGTTTCTCGCTCTTCCCCACACTGTTTCTCTCTCTTCCCCCCAGTGTTTCTCTCTCTTCCCAGCAGTGTTTCTCTCTCTTCCCCCCAGTGTTTGTCTCTCTTCTCCCCAGTTTCTCTCTCTCTCTCTCCCCCCAGTGTTTCTCTGTCTCTCTCTGTCTCTCCTCCCAGTGTTTCTCTCTCTCTCTCCCCCCAGTGTTTCTCTCTCTCTCTCCCCCCAGTGTTTCTCTCCCTCTCTCCCTCCAGTGTTTCTCTCTCTCTCTCCCCCCAGTGTTTCTCTCCTTCTCTCTCCCCAGTGTTTCTCTCTCTCTCTCCCCAGTGTTTCTCTCCCTCTCTCCCCTCAGTGTTTCAGTCTCTCTCTCCCCCCAGTGTTTCCCTCTCTCTCCCCCCAGTGTCTCTCTCTCTCTCCCCCCAGTGTTTCTCGCCCTCTCTCCCCCCTGTTTTTCTCTGTTTCTTTCCCGCCAGAGTTTCTCTCTCTCCCCAGATTTTCTCTCTCTTCCCCTCAGTGTTTCTCTCTCTTCCCCCCAGGGTTTCTCGCTCTACCCCACCGTGTTTCTCTCTCTTCCCCCCAGTGTTTCTCTCTCTTCCCCCCAGTGTTTATCTCTCACCCCCCGCAGTGTTTCTCTCTCTCTCGCAACCCAGTGTTTCTCTCTCTCTCTCCCACCAGTGTTTCTCTCCCTCTCTCCCTCCAGTGTTTCTCTCTCTCTCTCCCCACAGTGTTTCTCTCCCTCTCTCTCCCCAGTGTTTCTCTCTCTCTCTCCCCAGTGTTTCTCTCCCTCTCTCCCTCCAGTGTTTCTCTCTCTCTCCCCCCCAGTGTTTCTCTCCATCTCTCCCACCAGTGTTTCTCTCTCTCTCTCCCCTCAGTGTTTCAGTCTCTCTCTCCCCCCAGTGTTTCCCTCTCTCTCCCCCCAGTGTATCTCTCTCTCTCTCCCCCCAGTGTTTCTCTCCCTCTCTCCCCCCTGTTTTTCTCTGTTTCTTTCCCGCCAGTGTTTCTTTCTCTCCCCAGATTTTCTCTCTCTTCCCCTCAGTGTTTCTCTCTATTCCCCCCAGGGTTTCTCGCTCTACCCCACAGTGTTTCTCTCTCTTCCCTCCAGTGTTTCTCTCTCTTCCCCCCAGTGTTTATCTCTCACCCCCCGCAGTGTTTCTCTCTCTCTCGCAACCCAGTGTTTCTCTCTCTCTCTCCCACCCGTGTTTCTCTCACCTCTCTCCCCAGTGTTTCTCTCACCCTCTTCCCCCAGTGTTTCTCTCACCCTCTCCCCCCAGTGTTGCTCTCACCCTCTCCCCCAGTGTTTCTCTCACTCTCTCCCCCCAGTGTTTCTCTCTCTCTCCCCCCAAGTGTTTCTCTCTCACTCCCCCACCAAGTGTTTCTCTCTCTCTTCCCCCCAGTGTTTTTCTCTCTTCCCCCCAGTGTTTCTCTCTCTTCCTCCCAGTGTTTCTCTCTCGTCCCCCCAGTGTTTCTCTCTCTTCCCCCCAGGGTTTCTCGCTCTTCCCCACACTGTTTCTCTCTCTCTCTCCAGTGTTTCTCTCTCTTCCCCGCAGTGATTCTCTCTCTTCCCCCCAGTGTTTGTCTCTCTTCTCCCCAGTTTCTCTCTCTCTCTCCCCAGTGTTTCTCTGTCTCTCTCTGTCTCTCCCCCCAGTCTTTCTCTCTCTCTCTCCCCCCAGTGTTTCTCTCTCTCTCTCCCCCCAGTGTTTCTCTCCCTCTCCCCCCTGTGATTGTCTCTCTCTCTCTCCCCCCAGTGTTTCTCTCTCTCTTTCCCCCCAGTGTTTCTCTCTCTCTCTCTCCCCAGTGTTTCTCTCTATTCCCCCCAGTGTTTCTCTCTCTTCCCGCCAGTGTTCTCTCTCTTACCCCCAGTTTTTCTCTCTCTACCCCCAGTTTTTCTCTCTCTACCCCCAGGGTTTCTCTCTCTTCCCCCCATTGTTTGTCTCTCTTCTCCCCAGTTTCTCTCTCTCTCTCTCTCTCTCTCCCCAGTGTTTCTCTGTCTCTCTCTGTCTCTCCCCCAAGTGTTTCTCTCTCTCTCTCCCCCCAGTGTTTCTCTCTCTCTCTCCACCCAGTGTTTCTCTCTCTCTCCCCCAGTGTTTCTCTCTCTCTCTCTCTCCCCCCAGTATTTATCTCTCTCTTTCCCCCCCTGTTTCTCTCTCTCTCCCCAGTGTTTCTCTGTCTTCACCCCACTGTTTTTCTCTCTCTCTCCCTCCAGTGTTTGTCTCTCTATCTCCCCCCCCCCCACTGTTTCTCTCTCTCTCTCCCCCCAGTGTTTCTCTCTCTCTCTCTCCCCCCAGTGTTTCTCTCTCTCTCCCCCCAGTGTTTCTCTCACTCTCTCCCCCAAGTGTTTCTCTCACCCTCCCCCCCAGTGTTTCTCTCACTCCCTCTCCCCAGTGTTTCTCGCTCACTCCCCACAGTGTTTCGCGCTCTCTCCCCCCCTGTGTTTCTCTCTTTCTCTCCCCAGTGTTCAGCTCTCTCCCCCCAGTGTTTATCTCTCTCCCCCCGCAGTGTTTCTCTCTCTCTCTCCCCCCAGTGTTTCTCTCACCCTCTCCCCCCAATGTTTCTCTCACCCTCTCCCCCAGAGTTTCTCTCACCCTCTTCCCCCAGTGTTTCTCTCACCCTCTTCCCCCAGTGTTTCTCTCACCCTCTCCCCCCAGTGTTTCCCTCACCCTCTCCCCCCAGTGTTTCACTCACTCTCTCACCCAGTGTTTCTCTCACTCTCTCCCCCCAGTGTTTCTCTCTCTCTCCCCCCAAGTGTTTCTCTCTCACTCCCCCCTCAAGTGTTTCTCTCTCTCTCTTCCCCCCAGTGTTTTTCTGTCCTCCCCCCAGTGTTTCTCTCTCTTCCTCCCAGTGTTTCACTCCCTTCCCCCCAGTGTTTCTCTCTCTTCCCCCCATTGTTTCTCTCTCTTTACCCCCAGATTTTCTCTCTCCTCCCCAGTGTTTCTCTCTCTTCCCCCCAGGGTTTCTCTCTCTTCCCCACAGTGTTTCTCTCTCTTCCCCCCATTGTTTCTCTCTCTTCCCCCCCAGTGTTTGTCTCTCTTCTCCCCAGTTTCTCTCTCTCTCTCTCTCCCCAGTGTTTCTCTGTCTCTCTCTGTCTCTCCCCCCAGTGTTTCTCTCTCTCTCTCCCCCCAATGTTTATCTCTCTCTCTCCCCCCAGTGTTACTTAACCCTCTCCCCCCAGTGTTTCTCTCTCTTTCTCTCTCCCCCCAGTGTTTTTCTCCCTCACTCTCTTCCCCCCAGTGTTTCTCTCTCTTCCCCCCAGTGTTTCTCTCTCTTCACCCCAGTGTTTCTCTCTCTTCCCCCCAGTGTTTCTCTCTCTTCCCCCCAGTGTTTCTCTCTCTTCCCCCCAGGGTTTCTCTCTCTTCCCCCCAGTGCTTGTTTCTCTTCCCCACCGTGTTTGTCTCTCTTCTCCCCAATTTCTCTCCCTCTCTCCCCAGTGTTTCTCTGTCTCTCTCTATCTCTCCCCCAGTGTTTCTCTCTCTCTCTCCCCCCAGAATTTCTCTCTCTCTCTCCCCCCAGTGTTTCTCTCTCTCTCCCCCAGTATTTTTTTCTCTCTCTCTCCCCAGTGTTTCTCTCTCTCTTTCCCCCCACTGTTTCTCTCTCTCCCCCCCCAGAGTTTCTCTCACTCTCTCCCCCGAGTATTTCTCTCACCCTTTTCCCCCCAGTGTTTCTCTCACCCTCTGCCCCCAGTGTTTCTCTCACCCTCACCCCCAGTGTTTCTCTCACTCTCTCCCCCCAGTGTTTCTCTCTCTCTCCCCCCAGTGTTTCTCTCTCTCTCTCTCCCCCCAGTGTTTCTCTCTCTCCCCCCCCCAGTGTTTCTCTCTCTCTCCCCCAGTGTTTCTCCCTCTCCCCCCAGTGTTTCTCTCTCTCCCTCCAGTGTTTCTCGCTGAATCTCCCCCCAGTGTTTCTCTCCCCCTCTCCCCAGAGTCTTTCTCTCACCCTCTCCCTCCAGTGTTTCTCTCTCCCTCTCCCCCCCTGTGTTTCTCACACCCTCTTCCCCCAGTGTTTCTCTCACCCTCTCCCCCCAGTGTTTCGCTCCCCCTCTTCCCCCAGTGTTTCTCTCCCCCTCTCCCCCCATTGTTTCTCTCACCCTCTCCCCCAGTGTTTCTCTCTCTCTCTCCCCAAGTGTTTCTCTCTCTCTCCCCCCAAGTGCTTCTCTCTCTCTCCCCAGTGTTTATCTCTCTCGCCCCAGTGTTTATCTCCCTCCCACCGCAGTGTTTCTCTCTCTCTCTCACCCCAGTGTTTCTCTCTCTCTCTCCCCAGTGTTTCTCTCTCTCACTCCCCCCAGTGTTTATTTCTCTCTCTCCCCCCAGTGTTTCTCTCTCTCTTCCCCCAGTGAATCTCTCTCTCTCTCTCCCCCCAGTGTTTTTCTCCCTCACTCTCTTCCCCCCAGTGTTTCTCACTCTTCCCCCCAGTGTTTCTCTCTCTTGCCCCAGTGTTTCTCTCTCTTCCCCCCAGTATTTCCCTCTCTTCCGCCCAGTGTTTCTCTCTCTTCCCCCCAGTGTTTCTCTCTCTTCCACCTAGTGATTCTCTCTCTTCCCCCCTGTGTTTCTCTCTCTTACCCCCAGTGTTTCTCAATCTTCCTCCCAGTGTTTCACTCTTTTCCCCCCAGTGTTTCTCTCCCCCCCCCCCAAGTATTTCTCTCTCTTCCACCCAGGGTTTCTCTGTCTCTCTCTGTCTCTCTCCCAAGATTTTCTCTCTCTCACTGCCCCCAGTGTTTATCTCTCTCTCTCCCCGCAGTGTTTCTCTCTCTCCCCCCCAAGTGTTTCTCTCACTCTCTCCCCCCAGTGTTTCTCTCACCCTCTCCCCCCAGTGTTTCTCTCACCCTCTCCCCCCAGTGTTTCTCTCACCCTCTCCCCCCAGTGTTCCTCTCTCCCTCACCCCCCAGTTTTTCTCTCACTCTCTACCCCCAGTGTTTCTCGCTCACTCCCCCCAGTGTTTCTCTCTCTCCCCCCCTGTGTTTCTCTCTCTCTCTCCCCAGTGTTCATCTCTCTCCCCCCAGTGTTTATCTCTCTCCCCCCAGTGTTTATCTCTCACCCCCCGCAGTGTTTCTCTCTCTCGCAACCCAGTGTTTCTCTCTCTCTCTCCCACCAGTGTTTCTCTCACCCTCTCCCCCCAGTGTTGCTCTCACCCTCTCCCCCAGTGTTTCTCTCACTCTCTCCCCCCAGTGTTTCTCTCTCTCGCAACCCAGTGTTTCTCTCTCTCTCTTCCCCCCAGTGTTTTTCTCTCTTCCCCCCAGTGTTTCTCTCTCCTCCTCCCAGTGTTTCACCCCCATCCCCCCAGTGTTTCTCTCTCTTCCCCACATTGTTTCTCTCTCTTACCCCCAGTGTTTCTCTCTCTTCCTCCCAGGGTTTCTCGCTCTTCCCCACACTGTTTCTCTCTCTTCCCCCCAGTGTTTCTCTCTCTTCCCAGCAGTGTTTCTCTCTCTTCCCCGCAGTGTTTGTCTCTCTTCTCCCCAGTTTCTCTCTCTCTCTCTCCCCCCAGTGTTTCTCTGTCTCTCTCTGTCTCTCCTCCCAGTGTTTCTCTCTCTCTCTCCCCCCAGTGTTTCTCTCTCTCTCTCCCCCCAGTGTTTCTCTCCCTCTCTCCCTCCAGTGTTTCTCTCTCTCTCTCCCCCCAGTGTTTCTCTCCCTCTCTCTCCCCAGTGTTTCTCTCTCTCTCTCCCCAGTGTTTCTCTCCCTCTCTCCCTCCAGTGTTTCTCTCTCTCTCCCCCCAGTGTTTCTCTCCCTCTCTCCCCCTAGTGTTTCTCTCTCTCTCTCCCCTCAGTGTTTCAGTCTCTCTCTCCCCCCAGTGTTTCCCTCTCTCTCCCCCCAGTGTCTCTCTCTCTCTCCCCCCAGTGTTTCTCGCCCTCTCTCCCCCCTGTTTTTCTCTGTTTCTTTCCCGCCAGTGTTTCTCTCTCTCCCCAGATTTTCTCTCTCTTCCCCTCAGTGTTTCTCTCTCTTCCCCCAGGGTTTCTCGCTCTACCCCACAGTGTTTCTCTCTCTTCCCCCCAGTGTTTCTCTCTCTTCCCCCCAGTGTTTATCTCTCACGCCCCGCAGTGTTTCTCTCTCTCTCGCAACCCAGTGTTTCTCTCCCTCTCTCCCTCCAGTGTTTCTCTCTCTCTCCCCCCAGTGTTTCTCTCCATCTCTCCCACCAGTGTTTCTCTCTCTCTCTCCCCTCAGTGTTTCAGTCTCTCTCTCCCCCCAGTGTTTCCCTCTCTCTCCCCCCAGTGTATCTCTCTCTCTCTCCCCACAGTGTTTCTCTCCCTCTCTCCCCCCTGTTTTTCTCTGTTTCTTACCTGCCAGTGTTTCTTTCTCTCCCCAGATTTTCTCTCTCTTCCCCTCAGTGTTTCTCTCTCTTCCCCCCAGGGTTTCTCGCTCTACCCCACAGTGTTTCTCTCTCTTCCCTCCAGTGTTTATCTCTCACCCCCCGCAGTGTTTCTCTCTCTCTCGCAACCCAGTGTTTCTCTCTCTCTCTCCCACCCGTGTTTCTCTCACCTCTCCCCCCAGTGTTTCTCTCACCCTCTTCCCCCAGTGTTTCTCTCACCCTCTCCCCCCAGTGTTGCTCTCACCCTCTCCCCCAGTGTTTCTCTCACTCTCTCCCCCCAGTGTTTCTCTCTCTCTCCCCCCAAGTGTTTCTCTCTCACTCCCCCACCAAGTGTTTCTCTCTCTCTTCCCCCCAGTGTTTTTCTCTCTTCCCCCCTGTGTTTCTCTCTCTTACCCCCAGTGTTTCTCAATCTTCCTCCCAGTGTTTCACTCTTTTCCCCCCAGTGTTTCTCTCCCCCCCCCCCAAGTATTTCTCTCTCTTCCACCCAGGGTTTCTCTGTCTCTCTCTGTCTCTCTCCCAAGATTTTCTCTCTCTCACTGCCCCCAGTGTTTATCTCTCTCTCTCCCCGCAGTGTTTCTCTCTCTCCCCCCCAAGTGTTTCTCTCACTCTCTCCCCCCAGTGTTTCTCTCCCCCTCTCCCCCCAGTGTTTCTCTCACCCTCTCCCCCCAGTGTTTCTCTCACCCTCTCCCCCCAGTGTTCCTCTCTCCCTCACCCCCCAGTTTTTCTCTCACTCTCTACCCCCAGTGTTTCTCGCTCACTCCCCCCAGTGTTTCTCTCTCTCCCCCCCTGTGTTTCTCTCTCTCTCTCCCCAGTGTTCATCTCTCTCCCCCCAGTGTTTATCTCTCTCCCCCCAGTGTTTATCTCTCACCCCCCGCAGTGTTTCTCTCTCTCGCAACCCAGTGTTTCTCTCTCTCTCTCCCACCAGTGTTTCTCTCACCCTCTCCCCCCAGTGTTGCTCTCACCCTCTCCCCCAGTGTTTCTCTCACTCTCTCCCCCCAGTGTTTCTCTCTCTCGCAACCCAGTGTTTCTCTCTCTCTCTTCCCCCCAGTGTTTTTCTCTCTTCCCCCCAGTGTTTCTCTCTCCTCCTCCCAGTGTTTCACCCCCATCCCCCCAGTGTTTCTCTCTCTTCCCCACATTGTTTCTCTCTCTTACCCCCAGTGTTTCTCTCTCTTCCTCCCAGGGTTTCTCGCTCTTCCCCACACTGTTTCTCTCTCTTCCCCCCAGTGTTTCTCTCTCTTCCCAGCAGTGTTTCTCTCTCTTCCCCGCAGTGTTTGTCTCTCTTCTCCCCAGTTTCTCTCTCTCTCTCTCCCCCCAGTGTTTCTCTGTCTCTCTCTGTCTCTCCTCCCAGTGTTTCTCTCTCTCTCTCCCCCCAGTGTTTCTCTCTCTCTCTCCCCCCAGTGTTTCTCTCCCTCTCTCCCTCCAGTGTTTCTCTCTCTCTCTCCCCCCAGTGTTTCTCTCCCTCTCTCTCCCCAGTGTTTCTCTCTCTCTCTCCCCAGTGTTTCTCTCCCTCTCTCCCTCCAGTGTTTCTCTCTCTCTCCCCCCAGTATTTCTCTCCCTCTCTCCCCCTAGTGTTTCTCTCTCTCTCTCCCCTCAGTGTTTCAGTCTCTCTCTCCCCCCAGTGTTTCCCTCTCTCTCCCCCCAGTGTCTCTCTCTCTCTCCCCCCAGTGTTTCTCGCCCTCTCTCCCCCCTGTTTTTCTCTGTTTCTTTCCCGCCAGTGTTTCTCTCTCTCCCCAGATTTTCTCTCTCTTCCCCTCAGTGTTTCTCTCTCTTCCCCCAGGGTTTCTCGCTCTACCCCACAGTGTTTCTCTCTCTTCCCCCCAGTGTTTCTCTCTCTTCCCCCCAGTGTTTATCTCTCACGCCCCGCAGTGTTTCTCTCTCTCTCGCAACCCAGTGTTTCTCTCCCTCTCTCCCTCCAGTGTTTCTCTCTCTCTCCCCCCAGTGTTTCTCTCCATCTCTCCCACCAGTGTTTCTCTCTCTCTCTCCCCTCAGTGTTTCAGTCTCTCTCTCCCCCCAGTGTTTCCCTCTCTCTCCCCCCAGTGTATCTCTCTCTCTCCCCCCCCAGTGTTTCTCTCCCTCTCTCCCCCCTGTTTTTCTCTGTTTCTTACCTGCCAGTGTTTCTTTCTCTCCCCAGATTTTCTCTCTCTTCCCCTCAGTGTTTCTCTCTCTTCCCCCCAGGGTTTCTCGCTCTACCCCACAGTGTTTCTCTCTCTTCCCTCCAGTGTTTATCTCTCACCCCCCGCAGTGTTTCTCTCTCTCTCGCAACCCAGTGTTTCTCTCTCTCTCTCCCACCCGTGTTTCTCTCACCTCTCCCCCCAGTGTTTCTCTCACCCTCTTCCCCCAGTGTTTCTCTCACCCTCTCCCCCCAGTGTTGCTCTCACCCTCTCCCCCAGTGTTTCTCTCACTCTCTCCCCCCAGTGTTTCTCTCTCTCTCCCCCCAAGTGTTTCTCTCTCACTCCCCCACCAAGTGTTTCTCTCTCTCTTCCCCCCAGTGTTTTTCTCTCTTCCCCCCAGTGTTTCTCTCTCTTCCTCCCAGTGTTTCTCTCTCGTCCCCCCAGTGTTTCTCTCTCTTCCCCGCAGTGATTCTCTCTCTTCCCCCCAGTGTTTGTCTCTCTTCTCCCCAGTTTCTCTCTCTCTCTCCCCAGTGTTTCTCTGTCTCTCTCTGTCTCTCCCCCCAGTGTTTCTCTCTCTCTCTCACCCCAGTGTTTCTCTCTCTCTCTCCCCCCAGTGTTTCTCTCCCTCTCCCCCCAGTTATTCTCTCTCTCTCTCTCCCCCCAGTGTTTCTATCTCTCTTTCCCCCCAGTGTTTCTCTCTCTCCCCAGTGTTTCTCTCTATCTCCCCCCAGTGTTTCCCTCTCTCTCCCCCCTCAGTGTTTCAGTCTCTCTCTCCCCCCAGTGTTTCCCTCTCTCTCTCCCCCCAGTGTTTCTCTCCCTCTCTCCACCCTGTTTTTCTCTGTTTCTTTCCCACCAGTGTTCCTCTCTCTCCGCAGTGTTTCTCTCTCTCTCCCCCCAGTGTTTCTCTCCCTCCAGTGTTTCTCTCTCTCTCTCCCCCCAGTGTTTCTCTCCCTCTCTCCCCCCAGTGTTTCACTCTCTCTCTCCCCTCAGTGTTTCAGTCTCTCTCTCCCCCCAGTGTTCCCCTCTCTCTCCCCCCAGTGTTTCTCTCCCTCTCTCCCCCCTGTTTTTCTCTGTTTCTTTCCCGCCAGTGTTTCTCTCTCTCCCCAGATTTTCTCTCTCTCCCCCTCATTGTTTCTCTCTCTTCCCCCCAGGGTTTCTCGCTCTACCCCACAGTGTTTCTCTCTCTTCCCTCCAGTGTTTCTCTCTCTTCCCCCCAGTGTTTATCTCTCACCCCCCGCAGTGTTTCTCTCTCTCTCGCAACCCAGTGTTTCTCTCTCTCTCTCCCACCCGTGTTTCTCTCACCTCTCCCCCCAGTACTTCTCTCACCCTCTTCCCCAGTGTTTATCTCACCCTCTCCCCCCAGTGTTGCTCTCACCCTCTCCCCCAGTGTTTCTCTCACTCTCTCCCCCCGTGTTTCTCTCTCTCTCCCCCCAAGTGTTTCTCTCTCACTCCCCCACCAAGTGTTTCTCTCTCTCTCTTCCCCCCAGTGTTTCTCTCTCTCCCCCCCCCCAGTGTTTCTCTCTCTCTCTCCCCCAGTGTTTCTCCCTCTCCCCCCAGTGTTTCTCTCTCTCCCTCCAGTGTTTCTCGCTGAATCTCCCCCCAGTGTTTCTCTCCCCCTCTCCCCAGAGTCTTTCTCTCACCCTCTCCCTCCAGTGTTTCTCTCTCCCTCTCCCCCCCTGTGTTTCTCACACCCTCTTCCCCCAGTGTTTCTCTCACCCTCTCCCCCCAGTGTTTCGCTCCCCCTCTTCCCCCAGTGTTTCTCTCCCCCTCTCCCCCCAGTGTTTCTCTCACCCTCTCCCCCAGTGTTTCTCTCTCTCTCTCCCCAAGTGTTTCTATCTCTCTCCCCCCAAGTGCTTCTCTCTCTCTCCCCAGTGTTTATCTCTCTCGCCCCAGTGTTTATCTCCCTCCCACCGCAGTGTTTCTCTCTCTCTCTCACCCCAGTGTTTCTCTCTCTCTCTCCCCAGTGTTTCTCTCTCTCACTCCCCCCAGTGTTTATTTCTCTCTCTCCCCCCAGTGTTTCTCTCTCTCTTCCCCCAGTGAATCTCTCTCTCTCTCTCCCCCCAGTGTTTTTCTCCCTCACTCTCTTCCCCCCAGTGTTTCTCACTCTTCCCCCCAGTGTTTCTCTCTCTTGCCCCAGTGTTTCTCTCTCTTCCCCCCAGTATTTCTCTCTCTTCCGCCCAGTGTTTCTCTCTCTTCCCCCCAGTGTTTCTCTCTCTTCCACCTAGTGATTCTCTCTCTTCCCCCCTGTGTTTCTCTCTCTTACCCCCAGTGTTTCTCAATCTTCCTCCCAGTGTTTCACTCTTTTCCCCCCAGTGTTTCTCTCCCCCCCCCCCCCCAAGTATTTCTCTCTCTTCCACCCAGGGTTTCTCTGTCTCTCTCTGTCTCTCTCCCAAGATTTTCTCTCTCTCACTGCCCCCAGTGTTTATCTCTCTCTCTCCCCGCAGTGTTTCTCTCTCTCCCCCCAAGTGTTTCTCTCACTCTCTCCCCCCAGTGTTTCTCTCACCCTCTCCCCCCAGTGTTTCTCTCACCCTCTCCCCCCAGTGTTTCTCTCACCCTCTCCCCCCAGTGTTCCTCTCTCCCTCACCCCCCAGTTTTTCTCTCACTCTCTACCCCCAGTGTTTCTCGCTTACTCCCCCCAGTGTTTCTCTCTCTCCCCCCCTGTGTTTCTCTCTCTCTCTCCCCAGTGTTCATCTCTCTCCCCCCAGTGTTTATCTCTCTCCCCCCAGTGTTTATCTCTCACCCCCCGCATTGTTTCTCTCTCTCGCAACCCAGTGTTTCTCTCTCTAACTCCCACCAGTGTTTCTCTCACCCTCTCCCCCCAGTGTTGCTCTCACCCTCTCCCCCAGTGTTTCTCTCACTCTCTCCCCCCAGTGTTTCTCTCTCTCGCAACCCAGTGTTTCTCTCTCTCTCTTCCCCCCAGTGTTTTTCTCTCTTCCCCCAGTGAATCTCTCTCTCTCTCTCCCCCCAGTGTTTTTCTCCCTCACTCTCTTCCCCCCAGTGTTTCTCACTCTTCCCCCCAGTGTTTCTCTCTCTTGCCCCAGTGTTTCTCTCTATTCCCCCCAGTATTTCTCTCTCTTCCGCCCAGTGTTTCTCTCTCTTCCCCCCAGTGTTTCTCTCTCTTCCACCTAGTGATTCTCTCTCTTCCCCCCTGTGTTTCTCTCTCTTACCCCCAGTGTTTCTCAATCTTCCTCCCAGTGTTTCACTCTTTTCCCCCCAGTGTTTCTCTCCCCCCCCCCCCAAGTATTTCTCTCTCTTCCACCCAGGGTTTCTCTGTCTCTCTCTGTCTCTCTCCCAAGATTTTCTCTCTCTCACTGCCCCCAGTGTTTATCTCTCTCTCTCCCCGCAGTGTTTCTCTCTCTCCCCCCAAGTGTTTCTCTCACTCTCTCCCCCCAGTGTTTCTCTCACCCTCTCCCCCCAGTGTTTCTCTCACCCTCTCCCCCCAGTGTTTCTCTCACCCTCTCCCCCCAGTGTTCCTCTCTCCCTCACCCCCCAGTTTTTCTCTCACTCTCTACCCCCAGTGTTTCTCGCTTACTCCCCCCAGTGTTTCTCTCTCTCCCCCCCTGTGTTTCTCTCTCTCTCTCCCCAGTGTTCATCTCTCTCCCCCCAGTGTTTATCTCTCTCCCCCCAGTGTTTATCTCTCACCCCCCGCATTGTTTCTCTCTCTCGCAACCCAGTGTTTCTCTCTCTAACTCCCACCAGTGTTTCTCTCACCCTCTCCCCCCAGTGTTGCTCTCACCCTCTCCCCCAGTGTTTCTCTCACTCTCTCCCCCCAGTGTTTCTCTCTCTCGCAACCCAGTGTTTCTCTCTCTCTCTTCCCCCCAATGTTTTTCTCTCTTCCCCCCAGTGTTTCTCTCTCCTCCTCCCAGTGTTTCACCCCCATCCCCCCAGTGTTTCTCTCTCTTCCCCACATTGTTTCTCTCTCTTACCCCCAGTGTTTCTCTCTCTTCCTCCCAGGGTTTCTCGCTCTTCCCCACACTGTTTCTCTCTCTTCCCCCCAGTGTTTCTCTCTCTTCCCAGCAGTGTTTCTCTCTCTTCCCCGCAGTGTTTGTCTCTCTTCTCCCCAGTTTCTCTCTCTCTCTCTCCCCCCAGTGTTTCTCTGTCTCTCTCTGTCTCTCCTCCCAGTGTTTCTCTCTCTCTCTCCCCCCAGTGTTTCTCTCTCTCTCTCCCCCCAGTGTTTCTCTCCCTCTCTCCCTCCAGTGTTTCTCTCTCTCTCTCCCCCCAGTGTTTCTCTCCCTCTCTCTCCCCAGTGTTTCTCTCTCTCTCTCCCCAGTGTTTCTCTCCCTCTCTCCCTCCAGTGTTTCTCTCTCTCTCCCCCCAGTGTTTCTCTCCCTCTCTCCCCTTAGTGTTTCTCTCTCTCTCTCCCCTCAGTGTTTCAGTCTCTCTCTCCCCCCAGTGTTTCCCTCTCTCTCCCCCCAGTGTCTCTCTCTCTCTCCCCCCAGTGTTTCTCGCCCTCTCTCCCCCCTGTTTTTCTCTGTTTCTTTCCCGCCAGTGTTTCTCTCTCTCCCCAGATTTTCTCTCTCTTCCCCTCAGTGTTTCTCTCTCTTCCCCCAGGGTTTCTCGCTCTACCCCACAGTGTTTCTCTCTCTTCCCCCCAGTGTTTCTCTCTCTTCCCCCCAGTGTTTATCTCTCACGCCCCGCAGTGTTTCTCTCTCTCTCGCAACCCAGTGTTTCTCTCTCTCTCTCCCACCAGTGTTTCTCTCCCTCTCTCCCTCCAGTGTTTCTCTCTCTCTCTCCCCCCAGGGTTTCTCTCCCTCTCTCTCCCCAGTGTTTCCCTCTCTCTCTCCCCAGTGTTTCTCTCCCTCTCTCCCTCCAGTGTTTCTCTCTCTCTCCCCCCAGTGTTTCTCTCCATCTCTCCCACCAGTGTTTCTCTCTCTCTCTCCCCTCAGTGTTTCAGTCTCTCTCTCCCCCCAGTGTTTCCCTCTCTCTCCCCCCAGTGTATCTCTCTCTCTCTCCCCCCAGTGTTTCTCTCCCTCTCTCCCCCCTGTTTTTCTCTGATTCTTACCTGCCAGTGTTTCTTTCTCTCCCCAGATTTTCTCTCTCTTCCCCTCAGTGTTTCTCTCTCTTCCCCCCAGGGTTTCTCGCTCTACCCCACAGTGTTTCTCTCTCTTCCCTCCAGTGTTTCTCTCTCTTCCCCCCCAGTGTTTATCTCTCACCCCCCGCAGTGTTTTCTCTCTCTCTCGCAACCCAGTGTTTCTCTCTCTCTCTCCCACCCGTGTTTCTCTCACCTCTCCCCCCAGTGTTTCTCTCACCCTCTTCCCCCAGTGTTTCTCTCACCCTCTCCCCCCAGTGTTGCTCTCACCCTCTCCCCCAGTGTTTCTCTCACTCTCTCCCCCCAGTGTTTCTCTCTCTCTCCCCCCAAGTGTTTCTCTCTCACTCCCCCACCAAGTGTTTCTCTCTCTCTTCCCCCCAGTGTTTTTCTCTCTTCCCCCCAGTGTTTCTCTCTCTTCCTCCCAGTGTTTCTCTCTCGTCCCCCCAGTGTTTCTCTCTCTTCCCCGCAGTGATTCTCTCTCTTCCCCCCAGTGTTTGTCTCTCTTCTCCCCAGTTTCTCTCTCTCTCTCCCCAGTGTTTCTCTGTCTCTCTCTGTCTCTCCCCCCAGTGTCTCTCTCTCTCTCTCACCCCAGTGTTTCTCTCTCTCTCTCCCCCCAGTGTTTCTCTCCCTCTACCCCCAGTGATTCTCTCTCTCTCTCTCCCCCCAGTGTTTCTATCTCTCTTTCCCCCCAGTGTTTCTCTCTCTCCCCAGTGTTTCTCTCTATCTCCCCCCAGTGTTTCTCTCTCTCCCCCCTCAGTGTTTCAGTCTCTCTCTCCCCCCAGTGTTTCCCTCTCTCTCTCCCCCCAGTGTTTCTCTCCCTCTCTCCACACTGTTTTTCTCTGTTTCTTTCCCACCAGTGTTCCTCTCTCTCCGCAGTGTTTCTCTCTCTCTCCCCCCAGTGTTTCTCACCCTCCAGTGTTTCTCTCTCTCTCTCCCCCCAGTGTTTCTCTCCCTCTCTCCCCCCAGTGTTTCTCTCTCTATCTCCCCTCAGTGTTTCAGTCTCTCTCTCCCCCCAGTGTTCCCCTCTCTCTCCCCCCAGTGTTTCTCTCCCTCTCTCCCCCCTGTTTTTCTCTGTTTCTTTCCCGCCAGTGTTTCTCTCTCTCCCCAGATTTTCTCTCTCTTCCCCTCAGTGTTTCTCTCTCTTCCCCCCAGGGTTTCTCGCTCTACCCCACAGTGTTTCTCTCTCTTCCCTCCAGTGTTTCTCTCTCTTCCCCCCAGTGTTTATCTCTCACCCCCCGCAGTGTTTCTCTCTCTCTCGCAACCCAGTGTTTCTCTCTCTCTCTCCCACCCGTGTTTCTCTCACCTCTCCCCCCAGTATTTCTCTCACCCTCTTCCCCCAGTGTTTATCTCACCCTCTCCCCCCAGTGTTGCTCTCACCCTCTCCCCCAGTGTTTCTCTCACTCTCTCCCCCCGTGTTTCTCTCTCTCTCCCCCCAAGTGTTTCTCTCTCACTCCCCCACCAAGTGTTTCTCTCTCTCTCTTCCCCCCCAGTGTTTTTCTCTTTTCCCCCCAGTGTTTCTCTCTCTTCCTTCCAGTATTTCTCTCTCGTCCCCCCAGTGTTTCTCTCTCTGCCCCCCAGGGTTTCTCGCTCTTCCCCACACTGTTTCTCTCTCTTCCCCCCAGTGTTTCTCTCTCTTCCCCGCAGTGATTCTCTCTCTTCTGCCCAGTGTTTCTCTGTCTCTCTCTGTCTCTCCCCCGAGTGTTTCTCTCTCTCTCTCCCCCCAGTGTTTCTCTCTCTCTCTCTCCCCAGTGCTTCTCTCCCTCTCCCCCCAGTGTTTCTCTCTCTCTCTCTCCCCCCAGTGTTTCTCTCTCTCTTTCCCCCCAGTGTTTCTCTCTCTCCCCAGTGTTTCTCTCTATCTCCCCCCAGTGTTTCTCTCTCTCTCTCTCCCCTCAGTGTTTCAGTCTCTCTCTCCCCCCAGTGTTTCTCTCTCTCTCTCCCCCCAGTGTTTCTCTCTCTCTCTCCCCTCAGTGTTTCAGTCTCTCTCTCCCCCCAGTGTTTCCCTCTCTCTCCCCCCAGTGTTTCTCTCCCTCTCTCCCCCCTGTTTTTCTCTGTTTCTTTCCCACCAGTGTTCCTCTCTCTCCGCAGTGTTTCTCTCTCTCCCCCCAGTGTTTCTCTCCCTCTCTCCCTCCAGTGTTTCTCTCTCTCTCGCACCAGTGTTTCTCTCCCTCTCTCCCCCCAGTGTTTCTCTCTCTCTCTCCCCTCAGTGTTTCAGTCTCTCTCTCCCCCCAGTGTTTCCCTCTCTCTCCCCCCAGTGTTTCTCTCCCTCTCTCCCCCCTGTTTTTCTCTGTTTCTTTCCCGCCAGTGTTTCTCTCTCTCCCCAGATTTTCTCTCTCTTCCCCTCAGTGTTTCTCTCTCTTCCCCCCAGGGTTTCTCGCTCTACCCCACAGTGTTTCTCTCTCTTCCCTCCAGTGTTTCTCTCTCTTACCCCCAGTGATTCTCTCTCTTCCCCCCAGTGTTTGTCTCTCTTCTCCCCAGTTTCTCTCTCTCTCCCCAGTGTTTCTCTGTCTCTCTCTGTCTCTCCCCCCAGTGTTTCTCTCCCTCTCTCCCCCCAGTGTTTCTCTCTCTCTCTCCCCCCAGTGTTTCTCTCCCTCTGTCCCCCAGTGTTTCTCTCTCTCTCTCCCCTCAGTGTTTCAGTCTCTCTCCCCCCAGTGTTTCCCTCTCTCTCCCCCCAGTGTTTCTCTCCCTCTCCCCCCAGTCTCTCTCTCTCTCTCTCTCCCCCCAGTGTTTCTCTCTCTATTTCCCCCCGATGTTTATCTCTCTCCCCAGTGTTTCTCTCTCCCCCCCCCCCCCCAGTGTTTCTCTCCCTCTCTCCCTCCAGTGTTTCTCTCTCTCTCCCCCCAGTGTTTATCTCCCTCTCTCCCGCCAGTGTTTCTCTCTCTCTCCCCTCAGTCTTTCACTCTCTCTCTCCCCCCAGTGTTTCTCTCTCTCTCCCCCTAGTGTTTCTCTCCCTCTCTCCCCCCTGTTTTTCTCTGTGTCTTTCTCGCCAGTGTTTCTCTCTCTCTCCCCAGTGTTTCTCTCTCTCTCCCCCCAGTGTTTCTCTCTCTCTTTCCCCCCAGTGTTTCTCTCTATCTCTCCCCAGTGTTTCTCTCTCTCTACCCTCAGTGTTTCTCTCTCTCTCCCTCTAGTGTTTCTCTCTCTCTCTCCCCCCAGTGTTTCTCTCTCTCTCTCCCCGCAGTGTTTCTCTCTCTCTCTCCCCGCAGTGTTTCTCTTCTCTCGCTCCCCCCAGTGTTTCTCTCTCTCTCACCTCAGAGTTTCTCTCACTCTCTCCCCCCAGTGTTTCTCTCACCCTTTACCCCCAGTGTTTCCCTCACCCTCTCCCCCCAGTGTTTCTCTCACCCTCACCCCCCAGTGTTTCTCTCAGTCTCTTCCCCCAGTGTTTCTCTCTCTCCCCCCAGTGTTTCTCTCTCTCTCTCCCCAGAGTTTCTCTCACTCTCTCCCCCCAGTGTTTCTCTGACCCCCTCCCCCCAGTGTTTCTCTCACCCTCTCCCCCCAATGTGTCTCTCACCCTCTCCCCCAGTGTTTCTCTCTCCCTCTCCCCCCAGTGTTTCTCTCTCTCTCTCCCCCCCCCCAGTGTTTCTCTCTCTCTTTCCCCCCAGTGCTTCTCTCTCTCCCCAGTGTTTCTCTCTCTCTCTCCCCCCAGTGTTTCTCTCTCTCTCTCTCCCCAGTGCTTCTCTCCCTCTCCCCCCTGTATTTCTCTCTCTCTCTCTCCCCCCAGTGTTTCTCTCGCTCTTTCCCCCCAGTGTTTCTCTCTCTCCCCAGTGTTTCTCTCTATCTCCCCCCAGTGTTTCTCTCTCTCTCTCCCCTCAGTGTTTCAGTCTCTCTCTCCCCCCAGTGTTTCTCTCTCTCTCTCCCCCCAGTGTTTCTCTCTCTCTCTCCCCTCAGTGTTTCAGTCTCTCTCTCCCCCCAGTGTTTCCCTCTCTCTCCCCCCAGTGTTTCTCTCCCTCTCTCCCCCCTGTTTTTCTCTGTTTCTTTCCCACCAGTGTTCCTCTCTCTCCGCAGTGTTTCTCTCTCTCCCCCCAGTGTTTCTCTCCCTCCAGTGTTTCTCTCTCTCTCTCGCACCAGTGTTTCTCTCCCTCTCTCCCCCCAGTGTTTCTCTCTCTCTCTCCCCTCAGTGTTTCAGTCTCTCTCTCCCCCCAGTGTTTCCCTCTCTCTCCCCCCAGTGTTTCTCTCCCTCTCTCCCCCCTGTTTTTCTCTGTTTCTTTCCCGCCAGTGTTTCTCTCTCTCCCCAGATTTTCTCTCTCTTCCCCTCAGTGTTTCTCTCTCTTCCCCCCAGGGTTTCTCGCTCTACCCCACAGTGTTTCTCTCTCTCTTCCCTCCAGTGTTTCTCTCTCTTCCCCCCAGTGATTCTCTCTCTTCCCCCCAGTGTTTGTCTCTCTTCTCCCCAGTTTCTCTCTCTCTCCCCAGTGTTTCTCTGTCTCTCTCTGTCTCTCCCCCCAGTGTTTCTCTCCCTCTCTCCCCCCAGTGTTTCTCTCTCTCTCTCCCCCCAGTGTTTCTCTCCCTCTGTCCCCGAGTGTTTCTCTCTCTCTCTCCCCTCAGTGTTTCAGTCTCTCTCCCCCCAGTGTTTCCCTCTCTCTCCCCCCAGTGTTTCTCTCCCTCTCCCCCCAGTCTCTCTCTCTCTCTCTCTCCCCCCAGTGTTTCTCTCTCTATTTCCCCCCGATGTTTATCTCTATCTCCCCAGTGTTTCTCTCTCTCCCCCCCAGTGTTTCTCTCCCTCTCTCCCTCCAGTGTTTCTCTCTCTCTCCCCCCAGTGTTTATCTCCCTCTCTCCCGCCAGTGTTTCTCTCTCTCTCCCCTCAGTGTTTCACTCTCTCTCTCCCCCCAGTGTTTCTCTCTCTCTCCCCCTAGTGTTTCTCTCCCTCTCTCCCCCCTGTTTTTCTCTGTGTCTTTCCCGCCAGTATTTCTCTCTCTCTCCCGTGTTTTTCTCTCTCTCCCCCCAGTGTTTCTCTCTCTCTTTCCCCCCAGTGTTTCTCTCTATCTCTCCCCAGTGTTTCTCTCTCTCTACCCTCAGTGTTTCTCTCTCTCTCCCTCTAGTGTTTCTCTCTCTCTCTCCCCCCAGTGTTTCTCTCTCTCTCTCCCCGCAGTGTTTCTCTCTCTCTCTCCCCGCAGTGTTTCTCTTCTCTCGCTCCCCCCAGTGTTTCTCTCTCTCTCCCCTCAGAGTTTCTCTCACTCTCTCCCCCCAGTGTTTCTCTCACCCTCTACCCCCAGTGTTTCCCTCACCCTCTCCCCCCAGTGTTTCTCTCACCCTCACCCCCCAGTGTTTCTCTCAGTCTCTTCCCCCAGTGTTTCTCTCTCTCTCCCCCCAGTGTTTCTCTCTCTCTCTCTCTCCCCAGAGTTTCTCTCACTCTCTCCCCCCAGTGTTTCTATGACCCCCTCCCCCCAGTGTTTCTCTCACCCTCTCCCCCCAATGTGTCTCTCACCCTCTCCCCCAGTGTTTCTCTCACCCTCTCCCTCCAGTGTTTCTCTCACCCTCTCCCCCCAGTGTTTCTCTCACCCTGTCTCCCAGTGTTGCTCTCTCTCTCTCTCCCCAGTGTTCATCTCTCTCCCACCTGTTTTTATCTCTCTCCCCCGCAGTGTTTTTCTCTCTCTCTCTCACCCCAGTGTTTCTCTCTCTCTCTCCCCAGTGTTTCTCTCTCTCTCCCCCCAGTGTTTCTCTCACTCTCTCTCCCCAGTGTTTATCTCTCTCCCCCCTGTGTTTATCTCTCTCCCCTGCAGTGTTTTTCTCTCTCTCTCTCACCCCAGTGTTTCTCTCTCTCTCTATCCCCAGTGTTTCTCTCTCTCTCTTCCCCCAGTGTTTCTCTCTCTCTCCCCCCAGTGTTTTTCTCCCTCACTCTCTTCCCCCCAGTGTTTCTCTCTCTTCCCCCCAGTGTTTCTCTCTCTTGCCCCAGTGTTTCTCCCTCTTCCCCCCAGTATTTCTCTCTCTTCCCCCCAGTGTTTCTCTGTCTTCCCCCCATTGTTTCTCTCTCTTCCACCTAGTGTTTCTCTCCCTTCCCCCCTGTGTTTATCTCTCTTCCCCCCAGTGTTTCTCAATCTTCCTCCCAGTGTTTCACTCTATTCCCCCCAGTGTTTCTCTCTATTACCCCCAGTGTTTCTCTCTCTCCCCCCAGTGTTTCTCTCTCTTCCCCCCAGGGTTTCTCTCTCTCTCTCCCCCCAGTGTTTCTCTCTCTCTCTCCACCCAGTCTTTCTCTCTCTCTCCCCCAGTGATTCTCTCTCTCTCTCTCACCCCAGTGTTTCTCTCTCTCTCCCCCCAGTGTTTCACTCTCTCCCCCCCCTGTTTCTTTCTCTCTCTCCCCCCAGTGTTTCTCTCTCTCTCTCTTCCCCCAGTGTTTCTCGCTCTCTCTCCTCCCAGTGTTTTTCTCCCTCACTCTCTTCCACCCAGTGTTTCTCTCTCTTCCCCCCAGTGTTTCTCTCTCTTGCCCCAGTGTTTCTCCCTCTTCCCCCCAGTATTTCTCTCTCTTCCCCCCAGGGTTTCTCTCTCTTCCCTCCATTGTTTCTCTCTCTTCCACCTAGTGTTTCTCTCTCTTCCCCCCTGTGTTTCTCTCTCTTCCCCCCAGTGTTTCTCAATCTTCCTCCCAGTGTTTCACTCTATTCCCCCCAGTGTTTCTCTCTATTACCCCCAGTGTTTCTCTCTCTCCCCCCAGTGTTTCTCTCTCTTCCCCCCAGGGTTTCTCTCTCTTCCCCCCAGTGTTTCTCCCTCTTCCCCCCAGTGTTTCTCTCTCTTCCCCCCAGTGTTTCTCTCTCTTCCCCCCATTGTTTGTCTCTCTTCTCCCCAATTTCTCTCTCTCTCTCTCTCCCCAGTGTTTCTCTGTCTCTCTCTGTCTCTGCCCAAGTGTTTCTCTGTCTCTCTCCCCCCAGTGTTTCTCTCTCTCTCTCCACCCAGTGTTTCTCTCTCTCTCCCCCAGTGATTCTCTCTCTCTCTCTCACCCCAGTGTTTCTCTCTCTCTCCCCCCAGTGTTTCACTCTCTCTCCCCCCAGTGTTTCTTTCTCTCTCTCCCCCCAGTGTTTCTCTCTCTCTCTTCCCCCAGTGTTTCTCTCTCTCTGTCTCTCCCCCCAGTGTTTTCTGCCTCACTCTCTTCCCCCCAGTGTTTCTGTCTCTTCCCCCCAGTGTTTCTCGCTCTTCCACCGAGTGTTTCTATCTCTTCCCCGCTGTGTTTCTCTCTCTCTCTCCCTCCAGTGTTTATCTCTCTCTCTCCCGCAAGTGTTTCTCTCTCTCTCTCCACCCAGTGTTTCTCTCTCTCTCCCCCAGTGATTCTCTCTCTCTCTCCCACCCCAGTGTTTCTCTCTCTCTCTCCCCAGTGTTTCTCTCTCTCTCCCCCCAAGTGTTTCTCTCTCACTCCCCCCCCCCAAGTGTTTCTCTCTCTCTCTTCCCCCAGTGTTTTTCTCTCTTCCCCCCAGTTTTTCTCTCTCTTCCTCCCAGTGTTTCACTCCCTTCCCCCCAGTGTTTCTCTCACTTCCCCACATTGTTTCTCTCTCTTCCCCCCAGTGTTTCTCTCTCTTCCCCACAGTGTTTCTCTCTCTTCCCCCCAGTGTTTCTCTCTCTTCCCCCCAGTGTTTCTCTCTCTTCCCCCCAGTGTTTGTCTCTCTTCTCCCCAGTTTCTCTCTCTCTCTCTCCCCAGTGTTTCTCTGTCTCTCTCTGTCTCTCCCCCCAGTGTTTCTCTCTCTCTCTCCCCCCAGTGTTTCTCTCTCTCTCACCCCCAGTGTTTCTCTCCCTCTCCCCCAGTGTTTCTCTCTCTCTCTCCCCCCCCCAGTGTTTCTCTCTCTCTTTCCCCCCAGTGTTTCTCTCTCTCCCCAGTGTTTCTCTCTCTCTCTCCCCAGTGTTCATCTCTCCCCCCAGTGTTTATCTCTCTCCCCCCAGTGTTTATCTCTCACCCCCGCAGTGTTTCTCTCTCTCGCAACCCAGTGTTTTTCTCTCTCTCTCCCACCGGTGTTTCTCTCTCTCTTCCCCCAGTGTTTCTCTCACCCTCTCCCTCCAGTGTTGCTCTCACCCTCTCCCCCAGTGTTTCTCTCTCTCTCCCCCCAAGTGTTTCTCTCTCACTTCCCCACCAAGTGTTTCTCTCTCTCTCTTCCACACAGTGTTTTTCTCTCTTCCCCCCAGTGTTTCTCTCTCTTCCTCCCAGTGTTTCACTCCCATCCCCCCAGTGTTTCTCTCTCTTCCCCACATTGTTTCTCTCTCTTACCCCCAGTGTTTCTCTCTCTTCCTCCCAGGGTTTTTCGCTCTTCCCCACACTGTTTCTCTCTCTTCCCCCCAGTGTTTCTCTCTCTTCCCAGCAGTGTTTCTCTCTCTTCCCCCCAGTGTTTGTCTCTCTTCTCCCCAGTTTCTCTCTCTCTCTCTCCCCCCAGTGTTTCTCTGTCTCTCTCTGTCTCTCCCCCAGTTTTTCTCTCTCTCTCTCCCCCCAGTGTTTCTCTCTCTCTCTCCCCCCAGTGTTTCTCTCCCTCTCCCCCCAGTGTTTCTCTCTCTCTCCCCCCCCCCAGTGTTTCTCTCTCTCTTTCCCCCCAGTGCTTCTCTCTCTCCCCAGTGTTTCTCTCTCTCTCCCCCCAGTGTTTCTCTCCCTCTCTCATCCAGTGTTTCTCTCTCTCTCTCTCCCCAATGTTTCTCTCCCTCTCTCTCCCCAGTGTTTCTCTCTCTCTCTCCCCAGTGTTTCTCTCCCTCTCTCCCTCCAGTGTTTCTCTCTCTCTCCCCCCAGTGTTTCTCTCCCTCTCTCCCCCCAGTGTTTCTCTCTCTCCCCTTAGTGTTTCAGTCTCTCTCTCCCCCCAGTGTTTCCCTCTCTCTCCCCCCAGTGTCTCTCTCTCTCTCTCCCCCCAGTGTTTCTCTCCCTCTCTCCCCCCTATTTTTCTCTGTTTCTTTCCCGCCAGTGTTTCTCTCTCTCCCCAGATTTTCTCTCTCTTCCCCTCAGTGTTTCTCTCTCTTCCCCCCAGGGTTTCTCGCTCTACCCCACAGTGTTTCTCTCTCTTCCCCCCAGTGTTTTTCTCTCTTCCCCACAGTGTTTATCTCTCACCCCCCGCAGTTTTTCTCCCTCTCTCGCAAACCAGTGTTTATATCTCTCTCTCCCACCAGTGTTTCTCTCCCTCTCTCCCTCCAGTGTTTCTCTCTCTCTCTCCCCCCAGTGTTTCTCTCCCTCTCTCTCCCCAGTGTTTCTGTCTCTCTCTCCCCAGTGTTTCTCTCCCTCTCTCCCTCCAGTGTTTCTCTCTCTCTCCCCCCCAGTGTTTCTCTCCATCTCTCCCCCCAGTGTTTCTCTCTCTCTCTCCCCTCAGTGTTTCAGTCTCTCTCTCCCCCCAGTGTTTCCCTCTCTCTCCCCCCAGTGTCTCTCTCTCTCTCTCCCCCCCAGTGTTTCTCTCCCTCTCTCCCCCCTGTGTTTCTCTCTCTCTCTCCCCCCAGTGTTTCTCTCCCTCTCTCTACCCCCAGTGTTTCTCCCTCTCTTTCCCCCAGTGTTTCCCTCTCTCCCCAGTGTTTCTCTCTATCTCCCCCCAGTGTTTCTCTCTCTCTCTCCCCTCAGTGTTTCAGTCTCTCTCTCCCCCCAGTGCTTCTCTCTCTCTCCCCCCAGTGTTTCTCTCCCTCTCTCTCCCCCCAGTGTTTCTCTCTCTTCTCCCCAGTTTCTCTCTCTCTCTCTCTCTCCCCAGTGTTTCTCTGTCTCTCTCTGTCTCTCCCCCCAGTGTTTCTCTCTCTCTCTCCCCCCAGTGTTTCTCTCTATCTCCCCCCAGTGTCTCTCTCTCTCTCTCCCCTCAGTGTTTCAGTCTCTCTCTCCCCCCAGTGTTTCCCTCTCTCTCCCCCCAGTGTTTCTCTCCCTCTCTCCGTCCAGTGTTTCTCTCTCTCTCTCCCCCCAGTGTTTCTCTCCCTCTCTCCCCCCAGTGTTTCTCTCTCTCTCTCCCCTTAGTGTTTCAGTCTCTCTCTCCCCCCAGTGTTTCCCTCTCTCTCCCCCCAGTGTCTCTCTCTCTCTCTCCCCCCAGTGTTTCTCTCCCTCTCTCCCCCCTGTTTTTCTCTGTTTCTTTCCCGCCAGTGTTTCTCTCTCTCACCAGATTTTCTCTCTCTTCCCCCCAGTGTTTCTCTCTCTTCCCCCCAGGATTTCTCGCTCTTCCCCACAGTGTTTCTCTCTCCCTCTCCCCCCAGTGTTTCTCTCTCTCTCTTTCCCCCCAGTGTTTCTCTCCCTCTCTCCCCCCAGTGTTTCTCTCTCTCTCTCCCCTCAGTGTTTCAGTCTCTCTCCCCCCAGTGTTTCCCTCTCTCTCCCCCCAGTGTTTCTCTCTCTTCCCCAAAGTGTTTCTCTCTCTTCCCCCCAGTGTTTCTCTCTCTTCCCCCCAGTGTTTCTCTCTCTTCCCCCAGTGTTTCTCTCTCTTCCCCCCAGGATTTCTCGCTCTTCCCCACAGTGTTTCTCTCTCTTCTCCCCAGGGTTTCTCGCTCTTCCTCACACTGTTTCTCTCTCTCTCTCCAGTGTTTCTCTCTCTTCCCCGCAGTGATTCTCTCTCTTCCCCCCAGTGTTTGTCTCTCTTCTCCCCAGTTTCTCTCTCTCTCTCCCCAGTGTTTCTCTGTCTCTCTCTGTCTCTCCCCCCAGTGTTTCTCTCTCTCTCTCCCCCCAGTGTTTCTCTCTCTCTCTCCCCCCAGTGTTTCTCTCCCTCTCCCACCAGTGATTCTCTCTCTCTCTCTCCCCCCAGTGTTTCTATCTCTCTTTCCCCCCAGTGTTTCTCTCTCTCCCCAGTGTTTCTCTCTATCTCCCCCCAGTGTTTCTCTCTCTCTCCCCCGTCAGTGTTTCAGTCTCTCTCTCCCCCCAGTGTTTCCCTCTCTCTCCCCCCAGTGTTTCTCTCCCTCTCTCCCCCCTGTTTTTCTCTGTTTCTTTCCCACCAGTGTTCCTCTCTCTCCGCAGTGTTTCTCTCTCTCCCCCCAGTGTTTCTCTCCCTCTCTCCCTCCAGTGTTTCTCTCTCTCTCTCCCCCCAGTGTTTCTCTCCCTCTCTCCCCCCAGTGTTTCTCTCTCTCTCTCCCCTCAGTGTTTCAGTCTCTCTCTCCCCCCAGTGTTTCCCTCTCTCTCCCCCCAGTGTTTCTCTCCCTCTCTCCCCCCTGTTTTTCTCTGTTTCTTTCCCGCCAGTGTTTCTCTCTCTCCCCAGATATTCTCTCTCTTCCCCTCAGTGTTTCTCTCTCTTCCCCCCAGGGTTTCGCGCTCTACCCCACAGTGTTTCTCTCTCTTCCCTCCAGTGTTTCTCTCTCTTCCCCCCAGTGTTTATCTCTCACCCCCCGCAGTGTTTCTCTCTCTCTCGCAACCCAGTGTTTCTCTCTCTCTCTCCCACCCGTGTTTCTCTCACCTCTCCCCCCAGTATTTCTCTCACCCTCTTCCCCCAGTGTTTATCTCACCCTCTCCCCCCAGTGTTGCTCTCACCCTCTCCCCCAGTGTTTCTCTCACTCTCTCCCCCCAGTGTTTCTCTCTCTCTCCCCCCAAGTGTTTCTCTCTCACTCCCCCACCAAGTGTTTCTCTCTCTCTCTTCCCCCCAGTGTTTTTCTCTCTTCCCCCCAGTGTTTCTCTCTCTTCCTCCCAGTATTTCTCTCTCGTCCCCCCAGTGTTTCTCTCTCTTCCCCCCAGGGTTTCTCGCTCTTCCCCACACTGTTTCTCTCTCTTCCCCCCAGTGTTTCTCTCTCTTCCCCGCAGTGATTCTCTCCCTTCCCCCCAGTGTTTGTCTCTCTTCTCCCCAGTGTTTCTCTGTCTCTCTCTGTCTCTCCCCCCAGTGTTTCTCTCTCTCTCTCCCCCCAGTGTTTCTCTCTCTCTCTCCCCCCAGTGTTTCTCTCCCTCTCCCCCCAGTGTTTCTCTCTCTCTCTCTCCCCCCAGTGTTTCTCTCTCTCTTTCCCCCCAGTGTTTCTCTCTCTCCCCAGTGTTTCTCCCTATCTCCCCCCAGTGTTTCTCTCTCTCTCTCCCCTCAGTGTTTCAGTCTCTCTCTCCCCCCAGTGTTTCCCTCTCTCTCTCCTTCCAGTGTTTCTCTCCCTCTCTCCCCCCTGTTTTTCTCTGTTTCTTTCCCACCAGTATTCCTCTCTCTCCGCAGTGTTTCTCTCTCTCCCCCCAGTGTTTCTCTCCCTCTCTCCCTCCAGTGTTTCTCTCTCTCTCTCGCCCCAGTATTTCTCTCCCTCTCTCCCCCCAGTGTTTCTCTCTCTCTCTCCCCTCAGTGTTTCAGTCTCTCTCTCCCCCCAGTGTTTCCCTCTCTCTCCCCCCAGTGTTTCTCTCCCTCTCTCCCCCCTGTTTTTCTCTGTTTCTTTCCCGCCAGTGTTTCTCTCTTTCCCAGATTTTCTCTCTCTTCCCCTCAGTGTTTCTCTCTCTTCCCCCCAGGGTTTCTCGCTCTCCCCCACAGTGTTTCTCTCTCTTCCCTCCAGTGTTTCTTTCTCTTCCCTACAGTGATTCTCTCTCTTCCCCCCAGTGTTTGTCTCTCTTCTCCCCAGTTTCTCTCTCTCTCCCCAGTGTTTCTCTGTCTCTCTCTGTCTCTCCCCCCAGTGTTTCTCTCCCTCTCTCCCCGCAGTGTTTCTCTCTCTCTCTCCCCCCAGTGTTTCTCTCCCTCTGTCCCCCAGTGTTTCTCTCTCTCTCTCCCCTCAGTGTTTCAGTCTCTCTCCCCCCAGTGTTTCCCTCTCTCTCCCCCCAGTGTTTCTCTCCCTCTCCCCCCAGTCTCTCTCTCTCTCTCCCCCCAGTGTTTCTCTCTCTCTTTCCCCCCGATGTTTATCTCTCTCTCCCCAGTGTTTCTCTCTCTCCCCCCCAGTGTTTCTCTCCCTCTCTCCCTCCAGTGTTTCTCTCTCTCTCCCCCCAGTGTTTCTCTCCCTCTCTCCCGCCAGTGTTTCTCTCTCTCTCTCCCCTCAGTGTTTCACTCTCTCTCTCCCCCCAGTGTTTTTCTCTCTCTCACCCCAGTGTCTCTATCTATCTCTCCCCCCAGTGTTTCTCTCCCTCTCTCCCCCCTGTTTTTCTCTGTGTCTTTCCCGCCAGTGTTTCACTCTCTCTCCCCAGTGTTTCTCTCTCTCTCCCCCCAGTGTTTCTCTCTCTCTTTCCCCCCAGTGTTTCTCTCTATCTCTCCCCAGTGTTTCTCTCTCTCTACCCTCAGTGTTTCTCTCTCTCTCCCTCTAGTGTTTCTCTCTCTCTCTCCCCCCAGTGTTTCTCTCTCTCTCCCCGCAGTGTTTCTCTCTCTCTCTCCCCGCAGTGTTTCTCTTCTCTCGCTCCCCCCAGTGTTTCTCTCTCTCTCCCCTCAGAGTTTCTCTCACTCTCTCCCCCCAGTGTTTCTCTCACCCTCTACCCCCAGTGTTTCCCTCACCCTCTCCCCCCAGTGTTTCTCTCACCCTCACCCCCCAGTGTTTCTCTCTCTCTCCCCCCAGTGTTTCTCTCTCTCTTTCCCCCCAGTGTTTCTCTCTATCTCTCCCCAGTGTTTCTCTCTCTCTACCCCCAGTGTTTCTCTCCCTCTCTCCCGCCAGTGTTTCTCTCTCTCTCTCCCCTCAGTGTTTCACTCTCTCTCTCCCCCCAGTGTTTCTCTCTCTCTCACCCCAGTGTCTCTATCTATCTCTCCCCCCAGTGTTTCTCTCCCTCTCTCCCCCCTGTTTTTCTCTGTGTCTTTCCCGCCAGTGTTTCTCTCTCTCTCCCCAGTGTTTCTCTCTCTCTCCCCCCAGTGTTTCTCTCTCTCTTTCCCCCCAGTGTTTCTCTCTATCTCTCCCCAGTGTTTCTCTCTCTCTACCCTCAGTGTTTCTCTCTCTCTCCCTCTAGTGTTTCTCTCTCTCTCTCCCCCCAGTGTTTCTCTCTCTCTCCCCGCAGTGTTTCTCTCTCTCTCTCCCCGCAGTGTTTCTCTTCTCTCGCTCCCCCCAGTGTTTCTCTCTCTCTCCCCTCAGAGTTTCTCTCACTCTCTCCCCCCAGTGTTTCTCTCACCCTCTACCCCCAGTGTTTCCCTCACCCTCTCCCCCCAGTGTTTCTCTCACCCTCACCCCCCAGTGTTTCTCTCTCTCTCCCCCCAGTGTTTCTCTCTCTCTTTCCCCCCAGTGTTTCTCTCTATCTCTCCCCAGTGTTTCTCTCTCTCTACCCTCAGAGTTTCTCTCTCTCTCCCTCTAGTGTTTCTCTCTCTCTCTCCCCCCAGTGTTTCTCTCTCTCTCCCCGCAGTGTTTCTCTCTCTCTTCTCCCCGCAGTGTTTCTCTTCTCTCGCTCCCCCCAGTGTTTCTCTCTCTCTCCCCTCAGAGTTTCTCTCACTCTCTCCCCCCAGTGTTTCTCTCACCCTCTACCCCCAGTGTTTCCCTCACCCTCTCCCCCCAGTGTTTCTCTCACCCTCACCCCCCAGTGTTTCTCTCTCTCTCCCCCCAGTGTTTCTCTCTCTCTTTCCCCCCAGTGTTTCTCTCTAGCTCTCCCCAGTGTTTCTCTCTCTCTACCCTCAGTGTTTCTCTCTCTCTCCCTCTAGTGTTTCTCTCTCTCTCTCCCCCCAGTGTTTCTCTCTCTCTCCCCGCAGTGTTTCTCTCTCTCTCTCCCCGCAGTGTTTCTCTTCTCTCGCTCCCCCCAGTGTTTCTCTCTCTCTCCCCTCAGAGTTTCTCTCACTCTCTCCCCCCAGTGTTTCTCTCACCCTCTACCCCCAGTGTTTCCCTCACCCTCTCCCCCCAGTGTTTCTCTCACCCTCACCCCCCAGTGTTTCTCTCACTCTCTTCCCCAGTGTTTCTCTCTCTCTCCCCCCAGTGTTTCTCTCTCTCTCTCTCTCCCCAGAGTTTCTCTCACTCTCTCCCCCCAGTTTTTCTCTGACCCCCTCCCCCCAGTGTTTCTCTCACCCTCTCCCCCCAATGTGTCTCTCACCCTCTCCCCCAGTGTTTCTCTCACCCTCTCCCCCCAGTGTTTCTCTCACTCTCTCTCCGCAGTGTTCATCTCTCTCCCACCTGTGTTTATCTCTCTCCCCCGCAGTGTTTTTCTCTCTCTCTCTCACCCCAGTGTTTCTCTCTCTCTCTCCCCAGTGTTTCTCTCTCTCTCCCCCCAGTGTTTCTCTCACTCTCTCTCCCCCAGTGTTTCTCTCACCCTCTCCCCCCAGTGTTTCTCTCACTCTCTCTCCCCAGTGTTCATCTCTCTCCCACCTGTGTTTATCTCTCTCCCCCGCAGTGTTTTTCTCTCTCTCTCTCCCCCCTGTGTTTATCTCTCTCCCCTGCAGTGTTTTTCTCTCTCTCTCACCCCAGTGTTTCTCTCTCTCTCTATCCCCAGTGTTTCTCTCTCTCCCCCCAGTGTTTCTTTCTCTCTCTCCCCCCAGTGTTTCTCTCTCTCTCTTCCCCCAGTGTTTCTCTCTCTCTCTCCCCCCAGTGTTTTTCTCCCTCACTCTCTTCCCCCCAGTGTTTCTCTCTCTTCCCCCCAGTGTTTCTCTCTCTTGCCCCAGTGTTTCTCCCTCTTCCCCCCAGTATTTCTCTCTCTTCCACCTCGTGTTTCTCTCCCTTCCCCCCTGTGTTTATCTCTCTTCCCCCCAGTGTTTCTCAATCTTCCTCCCAGTGTTTCACTCTATTCCCCCCAGTGTTTCTCTCTATTACCCCCAGTGTTTCTCTCTCTCCCCCCAGTGTTTCTCTCTCTTCCCCCCAGGGTTTCTCTCTCTCTCTCCCCCCAGTGTTTCTCTCTCTCTTTCCACCCAGTCTTTCTCTCTCTCTCCCCCAGTGATTCTCTCTCTCTCTCTCTCACCCCAGTGTTTCTCTCTCTCTTCCCCCAGTGTTTCTCGCTCTCTCTCCTCCCAGTGTTTTTCTCCCTCACTTTAAAATGAATTGTTTAATTTATTATATAAATAATACAATAGTTTAATTTATTACATAAATAATTCGATATATTAATTTATAATTAAATGTTTAATTCATTTTATAAATAATTCAAGTAATTATTTTAAAATAAATTGATTAATTTATTATAAAAATAATTCAAAGTTTAATTTATTATATAAATAATTCAAATGTTTAATTTATTATATAAATAATTCAATTGTTTAACTTTCATGCAAATAATACAATATTTTAATTGATAATGAATTGTTTAATTCATTTTGTAAATAATTCAACTGATTATTTTAAAATAAATTGATTAATTTATTATAAAAATAATTCAAAGTTCAATTTACGATATAAATAATTCAATTGTTTAATTTATTATATAAATAATACAATATTTTAATTGATAATGAATTGTTTAATTCATTTTGTAAATAATTCAACTGATTATTTTTAAATATATTGATTAATTTATTATAAAAATAATTCAAAGTTCAATTTACGATATAAATAATTCAATTGTTTAATTTATTATATAAATAATTCAATGGTTTAATTGATAATGAATTGTTTAATACATTTTACAAATTAAACAAGTGATTATTTTAAAATGAATTGATTAATTTATTTTAAAAATAATTCAAAGTTTAATTTATTATACAAATAATGCAATAGTTTAATTTATTATATAAATATTTCAATATTTTAATTCATAATGAATTGTTTAATTTATTATATAAATAATACAATAATTTAATTTATAATGAATTTTTAAATTCATTTTATAAATAATTCAAGTGATTATTTCAAAATGAATTGCTCAATTTATTATAAAAATAATTCAAAGTTTAATTTATTATATAAATAATTCAATATTTTAATTGATAATGAATTGTTTAATTTATTATTTAAATAATACAATAGTTTAATTTATTACATAAATAATTCAATATATTAATTTATAATGAATTGTTTAATTCATTTTATAAATAATTCAAGTGATTATTTTAAAATAAATTGTTTAATTTATTATAAAAATAATTCAAAGTTTAATTTATTATATAAATAATTCAATGGTTTAATTCAAAATGAATTGTTTAATTTATTTTATAAATAATTCAAGTGATTATTTTCAAATGAATTGTTTAATTTATTATAAAAATAATTCAATATGTTAAATTATAATGAATTGTTTAATTTATTTTATAAATATTTCAAGTGATTATTTTAATATGAATTGTTTAATTTATTATAAAAATAATTCAAAGTTTAATTTATTATATAAATAATTCAATGGTTTAACATATTATATAAATAATACAATGGTTTAATTCATAATGAATTGTTTAATTCATTTTATAAATAATTCCAGTGATTATTTCAAAATGAATTGTTTAATTTATTATAAAAATAATTCAAAGTTTAATTTATTATATAAATAATGCAATATTTTAATTTTAATGAATTGTTTAATTTATTATATCAATAATACAATAGTTTAATTTATAATGAATTGTTAATTCATTTTATAAATAATTCCAGTGATTATTTTAAAATGAATTGTTTAATTTATTATCAAAATAATTCAAAGTTTAATTTATTATATAAATAATGCAATATTTTAATTTATAATGAATTGTGTAATTTATTATATGAATAATTCTAGTGATTATTTTAAAATGAATTGTTTAATTTATTTTTAAAATAATTCAAAGTTTAATTTATTGAATAAATAATACAATAGTTCAATTTATAATGAATTGTTTAATTCATTTTATAAATAATTCAAGTGATTATTTTAAAATAAATTGATTAATTTATTATAAGAAAAGTTCAAAGTTTAATTTATTGCATAAATAATTCAATTGTTTAATTAATTATATAAATAATTCAATATTTTAATTGATAATGAATTGTTTAATTTATTATGTAAATAATACAATAGTTTAAATTATTACATAAATAATTCAATATATTAATTTATAATGAATTGTTTAATTCATTTTATAAATAATTCAAGTGATTATTTTAAAATAAATTGATTAATTTATTATAAGAATAGTTCAAAGTTTAATTTATTGCATAAATAATTCAATGGTTTAACATATAATATAAATAATACAATGGTTTAATTCATAATGAATTGTTTAATTCATTTTATAAATAATTCCAGTGATTATTTTAAAATGAATTGTTTAATTTATTATAAAAATAATTCAAAGTTTAATTTATTATATAAATAATGCAATATTTTAATTTTAATGAATTGTTTAATTTATTATATAAATAATACAATAGTTTAATTTATAATGAATTGTTAATTCATTTTATAAATGATTCCAGTGATTATTTTAAAATGAATTGATTAATTTATTATAAAAATAATTCAAAGTTCAATTTACGATATAAATAATTCAATAGTTTAATTTATTATATAAATAATTCAATATTTTAATTGACAATGAATTGTTTAATTTATCATATAAATAATAAAATAGTTGAATTTATTACATAAATAATTCAATATATTAATTTATAATGAATTGTTTAATTTATTTTATAAATAATTCAAGTGATTATTTTCAAATGAATTGTTTAATTTATTATAAAAATAATTCAATATGTTAAATTGTAATGAATTGTTTAATTTATTTTATAAATAATTCAAGTGATTATTTTAATATGAATTATTTAATTTATTATAAAAATAATTCAAAGTTTAATTTATTATATAAATAATTCAATGGTTTAACATATAATATAAATAATACAATGGTTTAATTCATAATGAATTGTTTAATTCATTTTATAAATAATTCCAGTGATTATTTTTAAATGAATTGTTTAATTTATTATAAAAATAATTCAAAGTTTAATTTATTATATAAATAATGCAATATTTTAATTTTAATGAATTGTTTAATTTATTATATAAATAATACAATAGTTTAATTTATAATGAATTGTTAATTCATTTTATAAATGATTCCAGTGATTATTTTAAAATGAATTGTTTAATTTATTATCAAAATAATTCAAAGTTTAATTTATTATATAAATAATGCAATATTTTAATTGATAATGAATTGTTTAATTCATTTTGTAAATAATTCAAGTGATTATTTTAAAATAAATTGATTAATTTATTATAAAAATAATTCAAAGTTCAATTTACGATATAAATAATTCAATTGTTTAATTTATTATATAAATAATTCAATGGTTTAATTTATAATGAATTGTTTAATACATTTTACAAATTAAACAAGTGATTATTTTAAAATGAATTGATTAATTTATTTTAAAAATAATTCAAAGTTTAATTTATTATACAAATAATGCAATAGTTTAATTTATTATATAAATAATTCAATATTTTAATTTATAATGAATTGTTTAATTTATTATATAAATAATACAATAGTTTAATTTATAATGAATTTTTAAATTTATTTTATAAATAATTCAAGTGATTATTTCAAAATGAATTGCTCAATTTATTATAAAAATAATTCAAAGTTTAATTTATTATATAAATAATTCAATATTTTAATTGATAATGAATTGTTTAATTTATTATGTAAATAATACAATAGTTTAAATTATTACATAAATAATTCAATATATTAATTTATAATGAATTGTTTAATTCATTTTATAAATAATTCAAGTGATTATTTTAAAATAAATTGATTAATTTATTATAAAAATAATTCAATGGTTTAATTCAAAATGAATTGTTTAATTTATTTTATAAATAATTCAAGTGATTATTTTCAAATGAATTGTTTAATTTATTATAAAAATAATTCAATATGTTAAATTATAATGAATTGTTTAATTTATTTTATAAATAATTCAAGTGATTATTTTAATATGAATTATTTAATTTATTATAAAAATAATTCAAAGTTTAATTTATTATATAAATAATTCAATGGTTTAACATATAATATAAATAATACAATGGTTTAATTCATAATGAATTGTTTAATTCATTTTATAAATAATTCCAGTGATTATTTTAAAATGAATTGTTTAATTTATTATAAAAATAATTCAAAGTTTAATTTATTATATAAATAATGCAATATTTTAATTTTAATGAATTGTTTAATTTATTATATAAATAATACAATAGTTTAATTTATAATGAATTGTGTAATTTATTATATGAATAATTCTAGTGATTATTTTAAAATGAATTGTTTAATTTATTTTTAAAATAATTCAAAGTTTAATTTATTGAATAAATAATACAATAGTTCAATTTATAATGAATTGTTTAATTCATTTTATAAATAATTCAAGTGATTATTTTAAAATAAATTGATTAATTTATTATAAGAATAGTTCAAAGTTTAATTTATTGCATAAATAATTCAATTGTTTAATTTATTATATAAATAATTCAATATTTTAATTGATAATGAATTGTTTAATTTATTATATAAATAATACAATATTTTAATTTATAATTACTTGTTTAATTCATTTTATGAATAATTCAAGTGATTATTTTAAAATAAATTGATTAATTTATTATAAAAATAATTCAATGGTTTAATTCAAAATGAATTGTTTAATTTATTTTATAAATAATTCAAGTGATTATTTTCAAATGAATTGTTTAATTTATTATAAAAATAATTCAATATGTTAAATTATAATGAATTGTTTAAAATATTTTATAAATAATTCAAGTGATTATTTTAATATGAATTATTTAATTTATTATAAAAATAATTCAAAGTTTAATTTATTATATAAATAATTCAATGGTTTAACATATAATATAAATAATACAATGGTTTAATTCATAATGAATCCTTTAATTCATTTTATAAATAATTCCAGTGATTATTTTAAAATGAATTGTTTAATTTATTATAAAAATAATTCAAAGTTTAATTTATTATATAAATAATGCAATATTTTAATTTATAATGAATTGTGTAATTTATTATATGAATAATTCTAGTGATTATTTTAAAATGAATTGTTTAATTTATTTAAAAAATAATTCAAAGTTTAATTAATTGAATAAATAATACAATAGTTCAATTTATAATGAATTGTTTAATTCAGTTTATAAATAATTCAAGTGATTATTTCAAAATGAATTGTTCAATTTATTATAAAAATAATTCAAAGTTTAATTTAATATATAAATAAATCAATAGTTTAATTTATTATATAAATAATTCAATATTTTAATTGACAATGAATTGTTTAATTTATGATATAAATAATACAATTGTTGAATTTATTACATAAATAATTCAATATATTAATTTATAATGAATTGTTTAATTCATTTTATAAATAATTCAAGTGATTATTTTAAAATAAATTGATTAATTTATTATAAAAATAGTTCAAAGTTTAATTTATTGTATGAATAATTCAATTGTTTAATTTATTATCTAAATAATTCAATTATTTAATTTATTATATAAATAATTCAATATTTTAATTGATAATGAATTGTTTAATTCATTTTATAAATAATTCCAGTGATTATTTTAAAATAAATTGATTATTTTTTTATAAAAATAATTCAAAGTTTAATTTATTATATAAATAATGCAATATTTTAATTTTAATGAATTGTTTAATTTATTATATAAATAATACAATAGTTTAATTTATAATGAATTGTTAATTCATTTTATAAATGATTCCAGTGATTATTTTAAAATGAATTGATTAATTTATTATAAAAATAATTCAAAGTTCAATTTACGATATAAATAATTCAATAGTTTAATTTATTATATAAATAATTCAATATTTTAATTGACAATGAATTGTTTAATTTATCATATAAATAATAAAATAGTTGAATTTATTACATAAATAATTCAATATATTAATTTATAATGAATTGTTTAATTTATTTTATAAATAATTCAAGTGATTATTTTCAAATGAATTGTTTAATTTATTATAAAAATAATTCAATATGTTAAATTGTAATGAATTGTTTAATTTATTTTATAAATAATTCAAGTGATTATTTTAATATGAATTATTTAATTTATTATAAAAATAATTCAAAGTTTAATTTATTATATAAATAATTCAATGGTTTAACATATAATATAAATAATACAATGGTTTAATTCATAATGAATTGTTTAATTCATTTTATAAATAATTCCAGTGATTATTTTTAAATGAATTGTTTAATTTATTATAAAAATAATTCAAAGTTTAATTTATTATATAAATAATGCAATATTTTAATTTTAATGAATTGTTTAATTTATTATATAAATAATACAATAGTTTAATTTATAATGAATTGTTAATTCATTTTATAAATGATTCCAGTGATTATTTTAAAATAAATTGATTAATTTATTATAAAAATAATTCAAAGTTCAATTTACGATATAAATAATTCAATTGTTTAATTTATTATATAAATAATTCAATGGTTTAATTTATAATGAATTGTTTAATACATTTTACAAATTAAACAAGTGATTATTTTAAAATGAATTGATTAATTTATTTTAAAAATAATTCAAAGTTTAATTTATTATACAAATAATGCAATAGTTTAATTTATTATATAAATAATTCAATATTTTAATTTATAATGAATTGTTTAATTTATTATATAAATAATACAATAGTTTAATTTATAATGAATTTTTAAATTCATTTTATAAATAATTCAAGTGATTATTTCAAAATGAATTGCTCAATTTATTATAAAAATAATTCAAAGTTTAATTTATTATATAAATAATTCAATATTTTAATTGATAATGAATTGTTTAATTTATTATGTAAATAATACAATAGTTTAAATTATTACATAAATAATTCAATATATTAATTTATAATGAATTGTTTAATTCATTTTATAAATAATTCAAGTGATTATTTTAAAATAAATTGATTAATTTATTATAAAAATAATTCAATGGTTTAATTCAAAATGAATTGTTTAATTTATTTTATAAATAATTCAAGTGATTATTTTCAAATGAATTGTTTAATTTATTATAAAAATAATTCAATATGTTAAATTATAATGAATTGTTTAATTTATTTTATAAATAATTCAAGTGATTATTTTAATATGAATTATTTAATTTATTATAAAAATAATTCAAAGTTTAATTTATTATATAAATAATTCAATGGTTTAACATATAATATAAATAATACAATGGTTTAATTCATAATGAATTGTTTAATTCATTTTATAAATAATTCCAGTGATTATTTTAAAATGAATTGTTTAATTTATTATAAAAATAATTCAAAGTTTAATTTATTATATAAATAATGCAATATTTTAATTTTAATGAATTGTTTAATTTATTATATAAATAATACAATAGTTTAATTTATAATGAATTGTGTAATTTATTATATGAATAATTCTAGTGATTATTTTAAAATGAATTGTTTAATTTATTTTTAAAATAATTCAAAGTTTAATTTATTGAATAAATAATACAATAGTTCAATTTATAATGAATTGTTTAATTCATTTTATAAATAATTCAAGTGATTATTTTAAAATAAATTGATTAATTTATTATAAGAATAGTTCAAAGTTTAATTTATTGCATAAATAATTCAATTGTTTAATTTATTATATAAATAATTCAATATTTTAATTGATAATGAATTGTTTAATTTATTATATAAATAATACAATATTTTAATTTATAATTACTTGTTTAATTCATTTTATGAATAATTCAAGTGATTATTTTAAAATAAATTGATTAATTTATTATAAAAATAATTCAATGGTTTAATTCAAAATGAATTGTTTAATTTATTTTATAAATAATTCAAGTGATTATTTTCAAATGAATTGTTTAATTTATTATAAAAATAATTCAATATGTTAAATTATAATGAATTGTTTAAAATATTTTATAAATAATTCAAGTGATTATTTTAATATGAATTATTTAATTTATTATAAAAATAATTCAAAGTTTAATTTATTATATAAATAATTCAATGGTTTAACATATAATATAAATAATACAATGGTTTAATTCATAATGAATCCTTTAATTCATTTTATAAATAATTCCAGTGATTATTTTAAAATGAATTGTTTAATTTATTATAAAAATAATTCAAAGTTTAATTTATTATATAAATAATGCAATATTTTAATTTATAATGAATTGTGTAATTTATTATATGAATAATTCTAGTGATTATTTTAAAATGAATTGTTTAATTTATTTAAAAAATAATTCAAAGTTTAATTAATTGAATAAATAATACAATAGTTCAATTTATAATGAATTGTTTAATTCAGTTTATAAATAATTCAAGTGATTATTTCAAAATGAATTGTTCAATTTATTATAAAAATAATTCAAAGTTTAATTTAATATATAAATAAATCAATAGTTTAATTTATTATATAAATAATTCAATATTTTAATTGACAATGAATTGTTTAATTTATGATATAAATAATACAATTGTTGAATTTATTACATAAATAATTCAATATATTAATTTATAATGAATTGTTTAATTCATTTTATAAATAATTCAAGTGATTATTTTAAAATAAATTGATTAATTTATTATAAAAATAGTTGAAAGTTTAATTTATTGTATGAATAATTCAATTGTTTAATTTATTATCTAAATAATTCAATTATTTAATTTATTATATAAATAATTCAATATTTTAATTGATAATGAATTGTTTAATTCATTTTATAAATAATTCCAGTGATTATTTTAAAATAAATTGATTATTTTTTTATAAAAATAATTCAAAGTTTAATTTATTATATAAATAATTCAATTGTTCAATTTATTGTATGAATAATTCAATGGTTCAATATATAATGAATTGTTTAATATATTATATAAATAATTCAACAGGTTAATTCATAATGAATTGTTTAATTCATTTTATAAATAATTCCAGTGATTATTTTAAAATGAATTGTTTAATTTATTAGAAAAATAATTCAAAGTTTAATTTATTATATAAATAGTTCAATATTTTAATTTATAATGAATTGTTTAATTTATTATATAAATAATACAATAGTTTAATTTATAATGAATTTTTAAATTTATTTTATAAATAATTCAAGTGATTATTTCAAAATGAATTGCTCAATTTATTATAAAAATAATTCAAAGTTTAATTTATTGAATAAATAATACAATAGTTCAATTTATAATGAATTGTTTAATTCATTTTATAAATAATTCAAGTGATTATTTTAAAATAAATTGATTAATTTATTATAAGAATAGTTCAAAGTTTAATTTATTGCATAAATAATTCAATTGTTTAATTTATTATATAAATAATTCAATATTTTAATTGATAATGAATTGTTTAATTCATTTTGTAAATAATTCAAGTGATTATTTTAAAATAAATTGATTAATTTATTATAAAAATAATTCAAAGTTCAATTTACGATATAAATAATTCAATTGTTTAATTTATTATATAAATAATTCAATGGTTTAATTTATAATGAATTGTTTAATACATTTTACAAATTAAACAAGTGATTATTTTAAAATGAATTGATTAATTTATTTTAAAAATAATTCAAAGTTTAATTTATTATACAAATAATGCAATAGTTTAATTTATTATATAAATAATTCAATATTTTAATTTATAATGAATTGTTTAATTTATTATATAAATAATACAATAGTTTAATTTATAATGAATTTTTAAATTTATTTTATAAATAATTCAAGTGATTATTTCAAAATGAATTGCTCAATTTATTATAAAAATAATTCAAAGTTTAATTTATTATATAAATAATTCAATATTTTAATTGATAATGAATTGTTTAATTTATTATGTAAATAATACAATAGTTTAAATTATTACATAAATAATTCAATATATTAATTTATAATGAATTGTTTAATTCATTTTATAAATAATTCAAGTGATTATTTTAAAATAAATTGATTAATTTATTATAAGAATAGTTCAAAGTTTAATTTATTGCATAAATAATTCAATTGTTTAATTTATTATATAAATAATTCAATATTTTAATTGATAATGAATTGTTTAATTTATTATGTAAATAATACAATATTTTAATTTATAATTACTTGTTTAATTCATTTTATAAATAATTCAAGTGATTATTTTAAAATAAATTGATTAATTTATTATAAAAATAATTCAATGGTTTAATTCAAAATGAATTGTTTAATTTATTTTATAAATAATTCAAGTGATTATTTTCAAATGAATTGTTTAATTTATTATAAAAATAATTCAATATGTTAAATTATAATGAATTGTTTAATTTATTTTATAAATAATTCAAGTGATTATTTTAATATGAATTATTTAATTTATTATAAAAATAATTCAAAGTTTAATTTATTATATAAATAATTCAATGGTTTAACATATAATATAAATAATACAATGGTTTAATTCATAATGAATTGTTTAATTCATTTTATAAATAATTCCAGTGATTATTTTAAAATGAATTGTTTAATTTATTATAAAAATAATTCAAAGTTTAATTTATTATATAAATAATGCAATATTTTAATTTATAATGAATTGTGTAATTTATTATATGAATAATTCTAGTGATTATTTTAAAATGAATTGTTTAATTTATTTAAAAAATAATTCAAAGTTTAATTTATTGAATAAATAATACAATAGTTCAATTTATAATGAATTGTTTAATTCATTTTATAAATAATTCAAGTGATTATTTCAAAATGAATTGTTCAATTTATTATAAAAATAATTCAAAGTTTAATTTAATATATAAATAAATCAATAGTTTAATTTATTATATAAATAATTCAATATTTTAATTGACAATGAATTGTTTAATTTATTGAATAAATAATACAATAGTTCAATTTATAATGAATTGTTTAATTCATTTTATAAATAATTCAAGTGATTATTTTAAAATAAATTGATTAATTTATTATAAAAATAGTTCAAAGTTTAATTTATTGTATGAATAATTCAATTGTTTAATTTATTATCTAAATAATTCAATTATTTAATTTATTATATAAATAATTCAATATTTTAATTGATAATGAATTGTTTAATTCATTTTATAAATAATTCCAGTGATTATTTTAAAATAAATTGATTAATTTTTTATAAAAATAATTCAAAGTTTAATTTATTATATAAATAATTCAATTGTTCAATTTATTGTATGAATAATTCAATGGTTCAATATATAATGAATTGTTTAATATATTATATAAATAATTCAACAGGTTAATTCATAATGAATTGTTTAATTCATTTTATAAATAATTCCAGTGATTATTTTAAAATGAATTGTTTAATTTATTAGAAAAATAATTCAAAGTTTAATTTATTATATAAATAATGCAATATTTTAATTTTAATGAATTGTTTAATTTATTATATAAATAATACAATAGTTTAATTTATAATGAATTGTTAATTCATTTCATAAATAATTCCAGTGATTATTTTAAAATGAATTGATTAATTTATTTTAAAAATAATTCAAAGTTTAATTTATTATACAAATAATGCAATAGTTTAATTTATTATATAAATAGTTCAATATTTTAATTTATAATGAATTGTTTAATTTATTATATAAATAATACAATAGTTTAATTTATAATGAATTTTTAAATTTATTTTATAAATAATTCAAGTGATTATTTCAAAATGAATTGCTCAATTTATTATAAAAATAATTCAAAGTTTAATTTATTGAATAAATAATACAATAGTTCAATTTATAATGAATTGTTTAATTCATTTTATAAATAATTCAAGTGATTATTTTAAAATAAATTGATTAATTTATTATAAGAAAAGTTCAAAGTTTAATTTATTGCATAAATAATTCAATTGTTTAATTTATTATATAAATAATTCAATATTTTAATTGATAATGAATTGTTTAATTTATTATATAAATAATACAATATTTTAATTTATAATTACTTGTTTAATTCATTTTATAAATAATTCAAGTGATGATTTTAAAATAAATTGATTAATTTATTATAAAAATAATTCAATGGTTTAATTCAAAATGAATTTTTTAATTTATTTTATAAATAATTCGAGTGATTATTTTCAAATGAATTGTTTAATTTATTATAAAAATAATTCCAGTGATTATTTTAAAATGAATTGTTTAATTTATTAGAAAAATAATTCAAAGTTTAATTTATTATATAAATAATGCAATATTTTAATTTTAATGAATTGTTTAATTTATTATATAAATAATACAATAGTTTAATTTATAATGAATTGTTAATTCATTTTATAAATAATTCCAGTGATTATTTTAAAATGAATTGTTTAATTTATTATCAAAATAATTCAAAGTTTAATTTATTATATAAATAATGCAATATTTTAATTTATAATGAATTGTGTAATTTATTATATGAATAATTCTAGTGATTATTTTAAAATGAATTGTTTAATTTATTTTTAAAATAATTCAAAGTTTAATTTATTGAATAAATAATACAATAGTTCAATTTATAATGAATTGTTTAATTCATTTTATAAATAATTCAAGTGATTATTTTAAAATAAATTGATTAATTTATTATAAGAAAAGTTCAAAGTTTAATTTATTGCATAAATAATTCAATTGTTTAATTAATTATATAAATAATTCAATATTTTAATTGATAATGAATTGTTTAATTTATTATATAAATAATACAATATTTTAATTTATAATTACTTGTTTAATTCATTTTATAAATAATTCAAGTGATTATTTTAAAATAAATTGATTAATTTTTTATAAAAATAATTCAAAGTTTAATTTATTATATAAATAATTCAATTGTTCAATTTATTGTATGAATAATTCAATGGTTCAATATATAACGAATTGTTTAATATATTATATAAATAATTCAACAGATTAATTCATAATGAATTGTTTAATTCATTTTATAAATAATTCCAGTGATTATTTTAAAATGAATTGTTTAATTTATTAGAAAAATAATTCAAAGTTTAATTTATTATATAAATAATGCAATATTTTAATTTTAATGAATTGTTTAATTTATTATATAAATAATACAATAGTTTAATTTATAATGAATTGTTAATTCATTTTATAAATAATTCCAGTGATTATTTTAAAATGAATTGATTAATTTATTTTAAAAATAATTCAAAGTTTAATTTATTATACAAATAATGCAATAGTTTAATTTATTATATAAATAGTTCAATATTTTAATTTATAATGAATTGTTTAATTTATTATATAAATAATACAATAGTTTAATTTATAATGAATTTTTAAATTTATTTTATAAATAATTCAAGTGATTATTTCAAAATGAATTGCTCAATTTATTATAAAAATAATTCAAAGTTTAATTTATTGAATAAATAATACAATAGTTCAATTTATAATGAATTGTTTAATTCATTTTATAAATAATTCAAGTGATTATTTTAAAATAAATTGAATAATTTATTATAAGAATAGTTCAAAGTTTAATTTATTGCATAAATAATTCAATTGTTTAATTTATTATATAAATAATTCAATATTTTAATTGATAATGAATTGTTTAATTTATTATATAAATAATACAATATTTTAATTTATAATTACTTGTTTAATTCATTTTATAAATAATTCAAGTGATGATTTTAAAATAAATTGATTAATTTATTATAAAAATAATTCAATGGTTTAATTCAAAATGAATTGTTTAATTTATTTTATAAATAATTCGAGTGATTATTTTCAAATGAATTGTTTAATTTATTATAAAAATAATTCAATATGTTAAATTATAATGAATTGTTTAATTTATTTTATAAATAATTCAAGTGATTATTTTAATATGAATTATTTAACTTATTATAAAAATAATTCAAAGTTTAATTTATTATATAAATAATTCAACGGTTTAACATATAATATAAATAATACAATGGTTTAATTCATTATGAATTGTTTAATTCATTTTATAAATAATTCCAGTGATTATTTTAAAATGAATTGTTTAATTTATTAGAAAAATAATTCAAAGTTTAATTTATTATATAAATAATGCAATATTTTAATTTTAATGAATTGTTTAATTTATTATATAAATAATACAATAGTTTAATTTATAATGAATTGTTAATTCATTTTCTAAATAATTCCAGTGATTATTTTAAAATGAATTGTTTAATTTATTATCAAAATAATTCAAAGTTTAATTTATTATATAAATAATGCAATATTTTAATTTATAATGAATTGTGTAATTTATTATATGAATAATTCTAGTGATTATTTCAAAATGAATTGTTCAATTTATTATAAAAATAATTCAAAGTTTAATTTATTATATAAATAATTCAATGGTTTAACATATAATATAAATAATACAATGGTTTAATTAATAATGAATTGTTTAATTCATTTTATAAATAATTCCAGTGATTATTTTAAAATGAATTGTTTAATTTATTTTAAAAATAATTCAAAGTTTAATTTATTGAATAAATAATACAATAGTTCAATTTATAATGAATTGTTTAATTCATTTTATAAATAATTCATGTGATTATTTCAAAATGAATTGTTCAATTTATTATAAAAATAATTCAAAGTTTAATTTAATATATAAATAAATCAATAGTTTAATTTATTATATAAATAATTCAATATTTTAATTGACAATGAATTGTTTAATTTATCATATAAATAATACAATAGTTGAATTTATTACATAAATAATTCAATATATTAATTTATAATGAATTGTTTAATTCATTTTATAAATAATTCAAGTGATTATTTTAAAATAAATTGATTAATTTATTATAAAAATAGTTCAAAGTTTAATTTATTGTATGAATAATTCAATTGTTTAATTTATTATCTAAATAATTCAATTATTTAATTTATTATATAAATAATTCAATATTTTAATTGATAATGAATTGTTTAATTCATTTTATAAATAATTCCAGTGATTATTTTAAAATAAATTGATTAATTTTTTATAAAAATAATTCAAAGTTTAATTTCTTATATAAATAATTCAATTGTTCAATTTATTGTATGAATAATTCAATGGTTCAATATATAATGAATTGTTTAATATATTATATAAATAATTCAACAGGTTAATTCATAATGAATTGTTTAATTCATTTTATAAATAATTCCAGTGATTATTTTAAAATGAATTGTTTAATTTATTAGAAAAATAATTCAAAGTTTAATTTATTATATAAATAATGCAATATTTTAATTTTAATGAATTGTTTAATTTATTATATAAATAATACAATAGTTTAATTTATAATGAATTGTTAATTCATTTTATAAATAATTCCAGTGATTATTTTAAAATGAATTGTTTAATTTATTAGAAAAATAATTCAAAGTTTAATTTATTATATAAATAATGCAATATTTTAATTTTAATGAATTGTTTAATTTATTATATAAATAATACAATAGTTTAATTTATAATGAATTGTTAATTCATTTTATAAATAATTCCAGAGATTATTTTAAAATGAATTGTTTAATTTATTAGAAAAATAATTCAAAGTTTAATTTATTATATAAATAATGCAATATTTTAATTTATAATGAATTGTGTAATTTATTATATGAATAATTCTAGTGATTATTTTAAAATGAATTGTTTAATTTATTTTAAAAATAATTCAAAGTTTAATTTATTGAATAAATAATACAATAGTTCAATTTATAATGAATTGTTTAATTCATTTTATAAATAATTCAAGTGATTATTTCAAAATGAATTGTTCAATTTTTTATAAAAATAATTCAAAGTTTAATTTATTATATAAATAATGCAATATTTTAATTTTAATGACTTGTTTAATTTATTATATAAATAATACAATAGTTTAATTTATAATGAATTGTTAATTCATTTTATAAATAATTCCAGTGATTATTTTAAAATGAATTGTTTAATTTATTAGAAAAATAATTCAAAGTTTAATTTATTATATAAATAATGCAATATTTTAATTTTAATGAATTGTTTAATTTATTATATAAATAATACAATAGTTTAATTTATTGTATGAATAATTCAATTGTTTAATTTATTATCTAAATAATTCAATTATTTAATTTATTATATAAATAATTCAATATTTTAATTGATAATGAATTGTTTAATTCATTTTATAAATAATTCCAGTGATTATTTTAAAATAAATTGATTAATTTTTTATAAAAATAATTCAAAGTTTATTTTATTATATAAATAATTCAATTGTTCAATTTATTGTATGAATAATTCAATGGTTCAATATATAATGAATTGTTTAATATATTATATAAATAATTCAACAGGTTAATTCATAATGAATTGTTTAATTCATTTTATAAATAATTCCAGTGATTATTTTAAAATAAAGTGATTAATTTTTTATAAAAATAATTCAAAGTTTAATTTATTATATAAATAATGCAATATTTTAATTTTAATGAATTGTTTAAGTTATTATATAAATAATACAATAGTTTAATTTATAATGAATTGTTAATTCATTTTATAAATAATTCCAGTGATTATTTTAAAATGAATTGTTTAATTTATTAGAAAAATAATTCAAAGTTTAATTTATTATATAAATAATGCAATATTTTAATTTTAATGAATTGTTCAATTTATTATATAAATAATACAATAGTTTAATTTATAATGAATTGTTAATTCATTTTATAAATAATTCCAGTGATTATTTTAAAATGAATTGTTTAATTTATTATCAAAATAATTCAAAGTTTAATTTATTATATAAATAATGCAATATTTTAATTTATAATGAATTGTGTAATTTATTATATGAATAATTCTAGTGATTATTTTAAAATGAATTGTTTAATTTATTTTTAAAATAATTCAAAGTTTAATTTATTGAATAAATAATACAATAGTTCAATTGATAATGAATTGTTTAATTCATTTTATAAATAATTCAAGTGATTATTTTAAAATAAATTGATTAATTTATTATAAGAATAGTTCAAAGTTTAATTTATTGCATAAATAATTCAATTGTTTAATTAATTATATAAATAATTCAATATTTTAATTGATAATGAATTGTTTAATTTATTATATAAATAATACAATATTTTAATTTATAATTACTTGTTTAATTCATTTTATAAATAATTCAAGTGATTATTTTAAAATAAATTGATTAATTTATTATAAAAATCTTTCAAAGTTTAATTTATTGTATGAATAATTCAATTTTTAAATTTATTATCTAAATAATTCAATTATTTAATTTATTATATAAATAATTCAATATTTTAATTGATAATGAATTGTTTAATTCATTTTATAAATAATTCAACAGGTTAATTCATAATGAATTGTTTAATTCATTTTATAAATAATTCCAGTGATTATTTTAAAATGAATTGTTTAATTTATTAGAAAAATAATTCAAAGTTTAATTTATTATATAAATAATGCAATATTTTAATTTTAATGAATTGTTTAATTTATTATATAAATAATACAATAGTTTAATTTATAATGAATTGTTAATTCATTTTATAAATAATTCCAATGATTATTTTAAAATGAATTGTTTAATTTATTATCAAAATAATTCAAAGTTTAATTTATTATATAAATAATGCAATATTTTAATTTATAACGAATTGTGTAATTTATTATATGAATAATTCTAGTGATTATTTTAAAATGAATTGTTTAATTTATTTTAAAAATAATTCAAAGTTTAATTTATTGAATAAATAATACAATAGTTCAATTTATAATGAATTGTTTAATTCATTTTATAAATAATTCAAGTGATTATTTCAAAATGAATTGTTCAATTTTTTATAAAAATAATTCAAAGTTTAATTTATTATATAAATAATGCAATATTTTAATTTTAATGAATTGTTTAATTTATTATATAAATAATACAATAGTTTAATTTATAATGAATTGTTAATTCATTTTATAAATAATTCCAGTGATTATTTTAAAATGAATTGTTTAATTTATTAGAAAAATAATTCAAAGTTTAATTTATTATATAAATAATGCAATATTTTAATTTTAATGAATTGTTTAATTTATTATATAAATAATACAATAGTTTAATTTATAATGAATTGTTAATTCATTTTATAAATAATTCAAGTGATTATTTCAAAATGAATTGTTCAATTTATTATAAAAATAATTCAAAGTTTAATTTAATATATAAATAAATCAATAGTTTAATTTATTATATAAATAATTCAATATTTTAATTGACAATGAATTGTTTAATTTATCATATAAATAATACAATAGTTGAATTTATTACATAAATAATTCAATATATTAATTTATAATGAATTGTTTAATTCATTTTATAAATAATTCAAGTGATTATTTTAAAATAAATTGATTAATTTATTATAAAAATAGTTCAAAGTTTAATTTATTGTATGAATAATTCAATTGTTTAATTTATTATCTAAATAATTCAATTATTTAATTTATTACATAAATAATTCAATATTTTAATTGATAATGAATTGTTTAATTCATTTTATAAATAATTCCAGTGATTATTTTAAAATAAATTGATTAATTTTTTATAAAAATAATTCAAAGTTAATTTATTATATAAATAATTCAATTGTTCAATTTATTGTATGAATAATTCAATGGTTCAATATATAATGAATTGTTTAATATATTATATAAATAATTCAACAGGTTAAATCATAATGAATTGTTTAATTCATTTTATAAATAATTCAAGTGATTATTTTAAAATAAATTGATTAATTTATTATAAGAATAGTTCAAAGTTTAATTTATTGCATAAATAATTCAATTGTTTAATTAATTATATAAATAATTCAATATTTTAATTGATAATTACTTGTTTAATTCATTTTATAAATAATTCAAGTGATTATTTTAAAATAAATTGATTAATTTATTATAAAAATAATTCAATGGTTTAATTCAAAATGAATTGTTTAATTTATTTTATAAATAATTCAAGTGATTATTTTCAAATGAATTGTTTAATTTATTATAAAAATAATTCAATATGTTAAATTATAATGAATTGTTTAATTTATTTTATAAATAATTCAAGTGATTATTTTAATATGAATTATTTAATTTATTATAAAAATAATTCAAAGTTTAATTTATTATACAAATAATTCAATGGTTTAACATATAATATAAATAATACAATTGTTTAATTCATAATGAATTGTTTAATTCATTTTATAAATAATTCCAGTGATTATTTGAAAATGAATTGTTTAATTTATTATAAAAATAATTCAAAGTTTAATTTATTGAATAAATAATACAATAGTTCAATTTATAATGAATTGTTTAATTCATTTTATAAATAATTCAAGTGATTATTTCAAAATGAATTGTTCAATTTATTATAAAAATAATTCAAAGTTTAATTTAATATATAAATAAATCAATAGTTTAATTTATTATATAAATAATTCAATATTTTAATTGACAATGAATTATTTAATTTATCATATAAATAATACAATAGTTGAATTTATTACATAAATAATTCAATATATTAATTTATAATGAATTGTTAATTCATTTTATAAATAATTCCAGTGATTATTTTAAAATGAATTGTTTAATTTATTAGAAAAATAATTCAAAGTTTAATTTATTATATAAATAATGCAATATTTTAATTTTAATGAATTGTTCAATTTATTATATAAATAATACAATAGTTTAATTTATAATGAATTGTTAATTCATTTTATAAATAATTCCAGTGATTATTTTAAAATGAATTGTTTAATTTATTATCAAAATAATTCAAAGTTTAATTTATTATATAAATAATGCAATATTTTAATTTATAATGAATTGTGTAATTTATTATATGAATAATTCTAGTGATTATTTTAAAATGAATTGTTTAATTTATTTTTAAAATAATTCAAAGTTTAATTTATTGAATAAATAATACAATAGTTCAATTGATAATGAATTGTTTAATTCATTTTATAAATAATTCAAGTGATTATTTTAAAATAAATTGATTAATTTATTATAAGAATAGTTCAAAGTTTAATTTATTGCATAAATAATTCAATTGTTTAATTAATTATATAAATAATTCAATATTTTAATTGATAATGAATTGTTCAATTTATTATATAAATAATACAATATTTTAATTTATAATTACTTGTTTAATTCATTTTATAAATAATTCAAGTGATTATTTTAAAATAAATTGATTAATTTATTATAAAAATCTTTCAAAGTTTAATTTATTGTATGAATAATTCAATTTTTAAATTTATTATCTAAATAATTCAATTATTTAATTTATTATATAAATAATTCAATATTTTAATTGATAATGAATTGTTTAATTCATTTTATAAATAATTCAACAGGTTAATTCATAATGAATTGTTTAATTCATTTTATAAATAATTCCAGTGATTATTTTAAAATGAATTGTTTAATTTATTAGAAAAATAATTCAAAGTTTAATTTATTATATAAATAATGCAATATTTTAATTTTAATGAATTGTTTAATTTATTATATAAATAATACAATAGTTTAATTTATAATGAATTGTTAATTCATTTTATAAATAATTCCAATGATTATTTTAAAATGAATTGTTTAATTTATTATCAAAATAATTCAAAGTTTAATTTATTATATAAATAATGCAATATTTTAATTTATAACGAATTGTGTAATTTATTATATGAATAATTCTAGTGATTATTTTAAAATGAATTGTTTAATTTATTTTAAAAATAATTCAAAGTTTAATTTATTGAATAAATAATACAATAGTTCAATTTATAATGAATTGTTTAATTCATTTTATAAATAATTCAAGTGATTATTTCAAAATGAATTGTTCAATTTTTTATAAAAATAATTCAAAGTTTAATTTATTATATAAATAATGCAATATTTTAATTTTAATGAATTGTTTAATTTATTATATAAATAATACAATAGTTTAATTTATAATGAATTGTTAATTCATTTTATAAATAATTCCAGTGATTATTTTAAAATGAATTGTTTAATTTATTAGAAAAATAATTCAAAGTTTAATTTATTATATAAATAATGCAATATTTTAATTTTAATGAATTGTTTAATTTATTATATAAATAATACAATAGTTTAATTTATAATGAATTGTTAATTCATTTTATAAATAATTCAAGTGATTATTTCAAAATGAATTGTTCAATTTATTATAAAAATAATTCAAAGTTTAATTTAATATATAAATAAATCAATAGTTTAATTTATTATATAAATAATTCAATATTTTAATTGACAATGAATTGTTTAATTTATCATATAAATAATACAATAGTTGAATTTATTACATAAATAATTCAATATATTAATTTATAATGAATTGTTTAATTCATTTTATAAATAATTCAAGTGATTATTTTAAAATAAATTGATTAATTTATTATAAAAATAGTTCAAAGTTTAATTTATTGTATGAATAATTCAATTGTTTAATTTATTATCTAAATAATTCAATTATTTAATTTATTACATAAATAATTCAATATTTTAATTGATAATGAATTGTTTAATTCATTTTATAAATAATTCCAGTGATTATTTTAAAATAAATTGATTAATTTTTTATAAAAATAATTCAAAGTTAATTTATTATATAAATAATTCAATTGTTCAATTTATTGTATGAATAATTCAATGGTTCAATATATAATGAATTGTTTAATATATTATATAAATAATTCAACAGGTTAAATCATAATGAATTGTTTAATTCATTTTATAAATAATTCCAGTGATTATTTTAAAATAAATTGTTTAATTTATTAGAAAAATAATTCAAAGTTTAATTTATTATATAAATAATGCAATATTTTAATTTTAATGAATTGTTCAATTTATTATATAAATAATACAATATTTTAATTGATAATGAATTGTTTAATTCATTTTATAAATAATTCCAGTGATTATTTTAAAATAAATTGATTAATTTTTTATAAAAATAATTCAAAGTTTAATTTATTATATAAATAATTCAATTGTTCAATTTATTGTATGAATAATTCAATGGTTCAATATATAATGAATTGTTTAATATATTATATAAATAATTCAACAGGTTAATTCATAATGAATTGTTTAATTCATTTTATAAATAATTCCAGTGATTATTTTAAAATGAATTGTTTAATTTATTAGAAAAATAATTCAAAGTTTAATTTATTATATAAATAATGCAATATTTTAATTCATAATGAATTGTGTAATTTATTATATGAATAATTCTAGTGATTATTTTAAAATGAATTGTTTAATTTATTTTAAAAATAATTCAGTTTAATTTATTGAATAAATAATACAATAGTTCAATTTATAATGAATTGTTTAATTCATTTTATAAATAATTCAAGTGATTATTTCAAAATGAATTGTTCAATTTATTATAAAAATAATTCAAAGTTTAATTTAATATATAAATAAATCAATAGTTTAATTTATTATATAAATAATTCAATATTTTAATTGACAATGAATTGTTTAATTTATCATATAAATAATACAATAGTTGAATTTATTACATAAATAATTCAATATATTAATTTATAATGAATTGTTTAATTCATTTTATAAATAATTCAAGTGATTATTTTAAAATAAATTGATTAATTTATTATAAAAATAGTTCAAAGTTTAATTTATTGTATGAATAATTCAATTGTTTAATTTATTATCTAAATAATTCTATTATTTAATTTATTACATAAATAATTCAATATTTTAATTGATAATGAATTGTTTAATTCATTTTATAAATAATTCCAGTGATTATTTTAAAATAAATTGATTAAATTTTTTATAAAAATAATTCAAAGTTTAATTTATTATATAAATAATTCAATTGTTCAATTTATTGTATGAATAATTCAATGGTTCAATATATAATGAATTGTTTAATATATTATATAAATAATTCAACAGGTTAAATCATAATGAATTGTTTAATTCATTTTATAAATAATTCCAGTGATTATTTTAAAATGAATTGTTTAATTTATTAGAAAAATAATTCAAAGTTTAATTTATTATATAAATAATGCAATATTTTAATTTTAATGAATTGTTCAATTTATTATAAAAATAATTCAAAGTTTAATTTAATATATAAATAAATCAATAGTTTAATTTATAATGAATTGTGTAATTTATTATATGAATAATTCTGGTGATTATTTTAAAATGAATTGTTTAATTTATTTTAAAAATAATTCAAAGTTTAATTTATTGAATAAATAATACAATAGTTCAATTTATAATGAATTGTTTAATTCCTTTTATAAATAATTCAAGTGATTATTTCAAAATGAATTGTTCAATTTTTTATAAAAATAATTCAAAGTTTAATTTATTATATAAATAATGCAATATTTTAATTTTAATGAATTGTTTAATTTATTATATAAATAATACAATAGTTTAATTTATAATGAATTGTTAATTCATTTTATAAATAATTCCAGTGATTATTTTAAAATAAATTGATTAATTTTTTATAAAAATAATTCAAAGTTTAATTTATTATATAAATAATTCAATTGTTCAATTTATTGTATGAATAATTCAATGGTTCAATATATAATGAATTGTTTAATATATTATATAAATAATTCAACAGGTTAATTCATAATGAATTGTTTAATTCATTTTATAAATAATTCCAGTGATTATTTTAAAATGAATTGTTTAATTTATTAGAAAAATAATTCAAAGTTTAATTTATTATATAAATAATGCAATATTTTAATTTTAATGAATTGTTCAATTTATTATAAAAATAATTCAAAGTTTAATTTAATATATAAATAAATCAATAGTTTAATTTATAATGAATTGTGTAATTTATTATATGAATAATTCTAGTGATTATTTTAAAATGAATTGTTTAATTTATTTTAAAAATAATTCAAAGTTTAATTTATTGAATAAATAATACAATAGTTCAATTTATAATGAATTGTTTAATTCATTTTATAAATAATTCAAGTGATTATTTCAAAATGAATTGTTCAATTTTTTATAAAAATAATTCAAAGTTTAATTTATTATATAAATAATGCAATATTTTAATTTTAATGAATTGTTTAATTTATTATATAAATAATACAATAGTTTAATTTATAATGAATTGTTAATTCATTTTATAAATAATTCCAGTGATTATTTTAAAATGAATTGTTTAATTTATTATCAAAATAATTCAAAGTTTAATTTATTATATAAATAATGCAATATTTTAATTCATAATGAATTGTGTAATTTATTATATGAATAATTCTAGTGATTATTTTAAAATGAATTGTTTAATTTATTTTTAAAATAATTCAGTTTAATTTATTGAATAAATAATACAATAGTTCAATTTATAATGAATTGTTTAATTCATTTTATAAATAATTCAAGTGATTATTTCAAAATGAATTGTTCAATTTATTATAAAAATAATTCAAAGTTTAATTTATTATATAAATAATACAATAGTTTAATTTAAAATGAATTGTTAATTCATTTTATAAATAATTCCAGTGATTATTTTAAAATAAATTGATTAATTTTTTATAAAAATAATTCAAAGTTTAATTTATAATATAAATAATTCAATTGTTCAATTTATTGTATGAATAATTCAATGGTTCAATATATAATGAATTGTTTAATATATTATATAAATAATTCAACAGGTTAATTCATAATGAATTGTTTAATTCATTTTATAAATAATTCCAGTGATTATTTTAAAATGAATTGTTTAATTTATTAGAAAAATAATTCAAAGTTTAATTTATTATATAAATAATGCAATATTTTAATTTTAATGAATTGTTCAATTTATTATAAAAATAATTCAAAGTTTAATTTAATATATAAATAAATCAATAGTTTAATTTATAATGAATTGTGTAATTTATTATATGAATAATTCAAGTGATTATTTTAAAATAAATTGTTTAATTTATTATGAAAATAATTCAAAATTTAATTTCTTATATAAATAATTCATTATTTTAATTTATTATATAAATAATTCAATGGTTTAATTTATAATGAATTGTTTAAATTATTTTATAAATAATTCAAGTGATTATTTTAAAATGAATAGTTTAATGTATTATAAAAATAATTCAAAGTTTAATTTATGATATAAATAATTCAATTGTTTAATTTATTATGTTAATAATTCAATTGTTTAATTTATTATACAAATAATTCAAGTGATTATTTTAAAATGAATTGTTTAATTTATTTTAAGAATATTTCAAAGTTTAATTTATTATATAAATAATTCAATAGTTTAATTTATTACATAAATAATTCAAGTGATTATTTTAAAATGAATTGTTAAATTTATTATAAAAATAATTCAAAGTTCAATTTATTACATAAATAATTCAATATTTTAATTTATAATGAATTGTTTAATTCATTTTATAAATAATTCAAGTGATTATTTTAAAATAAAATGATTAATTTATGATAAAAATAATTCAAAGTTTAATTTATAATATAAATAATTCAAAGTTTAATTTATTATATAAATAATTCAATCTTTTAATTTATAATGAATTGTTTAATTTATCACATAAATAATACAATAGTTTAATTCATAATGAATTGTTTAATTCATTTTATAAATAATTCCAGTGATTATTTTAAAGTGAATTGTTTAATTTATTATAAAAATAATTCAAAGTTTAATTTATTGTATAAATAATGCAATATTTTAATTTTAATGAATTGTTTAATTTATTATATAAATAATACAATAGTTTAATTTATAATGAATTGTTAATTCATTTTATAAATAATTCAAGTGATTATTTTTAAATGAATTGTTTAATTTATTATAAAAATAAATCAAAGTTTAATTTATTATACAAATAATGCAATAGTTTAATTTATTATATAAATAATTCAATAGTTTAATTGACAATGAATTGTTTAATTCATTTTATAAATAATTCAAGTGATTATTTTAAAATAAATTGATTAATTTATTATAAAAATAGTTCAAAGTTCAATTTATTGTATGAATAATTCAATTGTTTAATTTATTATATAAATAATTCAATTATTTAATTTATTATATAAATAATTCAATATTTTAATTTATAATGAATTGTGTAATTTATTATATGAATAATTCTAGTGATTATTTTAAAATGAATTGTTTAATTTATTTTAAAAATAATTCAAAGTTTAATTTATTATATAAATAATTCAATAGTTTAATGTATTATATAAATAATTCAATAGTTTAATTTATAATGAATTGTTTAATTCATTTTACAAATATAACAAGTGATTATTTTAAAATGAATTGTTTAATTTATTATAAACATAATTCAAAGTTTAATTTATTAGATAAATAATTCAATTGTTTAATCTATTATATAAATAATTCAATAGGTTAATTGATAATAAATTGTTTAATTTATTTTATAGTTAATTCAAGTGATTATTGTTAAATGAATTGTTTAATTTATTATAAAAATAAATCAAAGTTTAATTTATTATACAAAGAATGCAATAGTTTAATTTATTATATAAATAATTCAATATTTTAATTTATAATGAATTGTTTAATTTATTATATAAATAATACAATAGTTTAATTCATAATGATTTTTTAAATTTATTTTATGAATAATTAAAGTGATTATTTCAAAATGAATTGTTCAATTTATTATAAAAATAATTCAAAGTTTAATTTATTATATAAATAATTCAATAGTTTAATTTATTATATAAATAATTCAATATTTTAATTGACAATGAATTGTTTAATTTATCATATAAATAATAAAATAGTTGAATTTATTACATAAATAATTCAATATATTAATTTATAATGAATTGTTTAATTCATTTTAGAAATAATTCAAGTGATTATTTTAAAATAAATTGATTAATTTATGATAACAATAATTCAAAGTTTAATTTATAATATAAATCATTCAATTGTTTAATTTATTACATAAATAATACAATGGTTTAATTTATAATGAATTGTTTAATTTATTTTATAAATAATTCAAGTGATTATTTTAAAATGAATAGTTTAATGTATTATAAAAATAATTCAAAGTTTAATTTATGATATAAATAATTCAATTGTTTAATTTATTATGTTAATAATTCAATTGTTTAATTTATTATACAAATAATTCAAGTGATTATTTTAAAATGAATTGTTTAATTTATTTTAAGAATATTTCAAAGTTTAATTTATTATATAAATAATTCAATAGTTTAATTTATTACATAAATAATTCAAGTGATTATTTTAAAATGAATTGTTAAATTTATTATAAAAATAATTCAAAGTTCAATTTATTACATAAATAATGCAATATTTTAATTTTAATGAATTGTTTAATTTATTATATAAATAATACAATAGTTTAATTTATAATGAATTGTTAATTCATTTCATAAATAATTCCAGTGATTATTTTAAAATGAATTGTTTAATTTATTAGAAAAATAATTCAAAGTTTAATTTATTATATAAATAATGCAATATTTTAATTTTAATGAATTGTTTAATTTATTATATAAATAATACAATAGTTTAATTTATAATGAATTGTTAATTCATTTTATAAATAATTCCAGTGATTATTTTAAAATGAATTGTTTAATTTATTAGAAAAATAATTCAAAGTTTAATTTATTATATAAATAATGCAATATTTTAATTTTAATGAATTGTTCAATTTATTATATAAATAATACAATAGTTTAATTTATAATGAATTGTTAATTCATTTTATAAATAATTCCAGTGATTATTTTAAAATGAATTGTTTAATTTATTATCAAAATAATTCAAAGTTTAATTTATTATATAAATAATGCAATATTTTAATTCATAATGAATTGTGTAATTTATTATATGAATAATTCTAGTGATTATTTTAAAATGAATTGTTTAATTTATTTTAAAAATAATTCAGTTTAATTTATTGAATAAATAATACAATAGTTCAATTTATAATGAATTGTTTATTTCATTTTATAAATAATTCAAGTGATTATTTCAAAATGAATTGTTCAATTTATTATAAAAATAATTCAAAGTTTAATTTATTATATAAATAATACAATAGTTTAATTTAAAATGAATTGTTAATTCATTTTATAAATAATTCCAGTGATTATTTTAAAATAAATTGATTAATTTTTTATAAAAATAATTCAAAGTTTAATTTATTATATAAATAATTCAATTGTTCAATTTATTGTATGAATAATTCAATGGTTCAATATATAATGAATTGTTTAATATATTATATAAATAATTCAACAGGTTAATTCATAATGAATTGTTTAATTCATTTTATAAATAATTCCAGTGATTATTTTAAAATGAATTGTTTAATTTATTAGAAAAATAATTCAAAGTTTAATTTATTATATAAATAATGCAATATTTTAATTCATAATGAATTGTGTAATTTATTATATGAATAATTCTAGTGATTATTTTAAAATGAATTGTTTAATTTATTTTAAAAATAATTCAGTTTAATTTATTGAATAAATAATACAATAGTTCAATTTATAATGAATTGTTTAATTCATTTTATAAATAATTCAAGTGATTATTTCAAAATGAATTGTTCAATTTATTATAAAAATAATTCAAAGTTTAATTTAATATATAAATAAATCAATAGTTTAATTTATTATATAAATAATTCAATATTTTAATTGACAATGAATTGTTTAATTTATCATATAAATAATACAATAGTTGAATTTATTACATAAATAATTCAATATATTAATTTATAATGAATTGTTTAATTCATTTTATAAATAATTCAAGTGATTATTTTAAAATAAATTGATTAATTTATTATAAAAATAGTTCAAAGTTTAATTTATTATATAAATAATGCAATATTTTAATTTTAATGAATTGTTCAATTTATTATAAAAATAATTCAAATTATAATTTAATATATAAATAAATCAATAGTTTAATTTATAATGAATTGTGTAATTTATTATATGAATAATTCAAGTGATTATTTTAAAATAAATTGTTTAATTTATTATGAAAATAATTCAAAATTTAATTTCTTATATAAATAATTCATTATTTTAATTTATTATATAAATAATTCAATGGTTTAATTTATAATGAATTGTTTAAATTATTTTATAAATAATTCAAGTGATTATTTTAAAATGAATAGTTTAATGTATTATAAAAATAATTCAAAGTTTAATTTATGATATAAATAATTCAATTGTTTAATTTATTATGTTAATAATTCAATTGTTTAATTTATTATACAAATAATTCAAGTGATTATTTTAAAATGAATTGTTTAATTTATTTTAAGAATATTTCAAAGTTTAATTTATTATATAAATAATTCAATAGTTTAATTTATTACATAAATAATTCAAGTGATTATTTTAAAATGAATTGTTAAATTTATTATAAAAATAATTCAAAGTTCAATTTATTACATAAATAATTCAATATTTTAATTTATAATGAATTGTTTAATTCATTTTATAAATAATTCAAGTGATTATTTTAAAATAAAATGATTAATTTATGATAAAAATAATTCAAAGTTTAATTTATAATATAAATAATTCAAAGTTTAATTTATTATATAAATAATTCAATCTTTTAATTTATAATGAATTGTTTAATTTATCACATAAATAATACAATAGTTTAATTCATAATGAATTGTTTAATTCATTTTATAAATAATTCCAGTGATTATTTTAAAGTGAATTGTTTAATTTATTATAAAAATAATTCAAAGTTTAATTTATTGTATAAATAATGCAATATTTTAATTTTAATGAATTGTTTAATTTATTATATAAATAATACAATAGTTTAATTTATAATGAATTGTTAATTCATTTTATAAATAATTCAAGTGATTATTTTTAAATGAATTGTTTAATTTATTATAAAAATAAATCAAAGTTTAATTTATTATACAAATAATGCAATAGTTTAATTTATTATATAAATAATTCAATAGTTTAATTGACAATGAATTGTTTAATTCATTTTATAAATAATTCAAGTGATTATTTTAAAATAAATTGATTAATTTATTATAAAAATAGTTCAAAGTTCAATTTATTGTATGAATAATTCAATTGTTTAATTTATTATATAAATAATTCAATTATTTAATTTATTATATAAATAATTCAATATTTTAATTTATAATGAATTGTGTAATTTATTATATGAATAATTCTAGTGATTATTTTAAAATGAATTGTTTAATTTATTTTAAAAATAATTCAAAGTTTAATTTATTATATAAATAATTCAATAGTTTAATGTATTATATAAATAATTCAATAGTTTAATTTATAATGAATTGTTTAATTCATTTTACAAATATAACAAGTGATTATTTTAAAATGAATTGTTTAATTTATTATAAACATAATTCAAAGTTTAATTTATTAGATAAATAATTCAATTGTTTAATCTATTATATAAATAATTCAATAGGTTAATTGATAATAAATTGTTTAATTTATTTTATAGTTAATTCAAGTGATTATTGTTAAATGAATTGTTTAATTTATTATAAAAATAAATCAAAGTTTAATTTATTATACAAAGAATGCAATAGTTTAATTTATTATATAAATAATTCAATATTTTAATTTATAATGAATTGTTTAATTTATTATATAAATAATACAATAGTTTAATTCATAATGATTTTTTAAATTTATTTTATGAATAATTAAAGTGATTATTTCAAAATGAATTGTTCAATTTATTATAAAAATAATTCAAAGTTTAATTTATTATATAAATAATTCAATAGTTTAATTTATTATATAAATAATTCAATATTTTAATTGACAATGAATTGTTTAATTTATCATATAAATAATAAAATAGTTGAATTTATTACATAAATAATTCAATATATTAATTTATAATGAATTGTTTAATTCATTTTAGAAATAATTCAAGTGATTATTTTAAAATAAATTGATTAATTTATGATAACAATAATTCAAAGTTTAATTTATAATATAAATCATTCAATTGTTTAATTTATTACATAAATAATACAATGGTTTAATTTATAATGAATTGTTTAATTTATTTTATAAATAATTCAAGTGATTATTTTAAAATGAATAGTTTAATGTATTATAAAAATAATTCAAAGTTTAATTTATGATATAAATAATTCAATTGTTTAATTTATTATGTTAATAATTCAATTGTTTAATTTATTATACAAATAATTCAAGTGATTATTTTAAAATGAATTGTTTAATTTATTTTAAGAATATTTCAAAGTTTAATTTATTATATAAATAATTCAATAGTTTAATTTATTACATAAATAATTCAAGTGATTATTTTAAAATGAATTGTTAAATTTATTATAAAAATAATTCAAAGTTCAATTTATTACATAAATAATGCAATATTTTAATTTTAATGAATTGTTTAATTTATTATATAAATAATACAATAGTTTAATTTATAATGAATTGTTAATTCATTTTATAAATAATTCCAGTGATTATTTTAAAATGAATTGTTTAATTTATTAGAAAAATAATTCAAAGTTTAATTTATTATATAAATAATGCAATATTTTAATTTTAATGAATTGTTCAATTTATTATATAAATAATACAATAGTTTAATTTATAATGAATTGTTAATTCATTTTATAAATAATTCCAGTGATTATTTTAAAATGAATTGTTTAATTTATTATCAAAATAATTCAAAGTTTAATTTATTATATAAATAATGCAATATTTTAATTCATAATGAATTGTGTAATTTATTATATGAATAATTCTAGTGATTATTTTAAAATGAATTGTTTAATTTATTTTAAAAATAATTCAGTTTAATTTATTGAATAAATAATACAATAGTTCAATTTATAATGAATTGTTTAATTCATTTTATAAATAATTCAAGTGATTATTTCAAAATGAATTGTTCAATTTATTATAAAAATAATTCAAAGTTTAATTTATTATATAAATAATACAATAGTTTAATTTAAAATGAATTGTTAATTCATTTTATAAATAATTCCAGTGATTATTTTAAAATAAATTGATTAATTTATTTTAAAAATAATTCAAAGTTTAATTTATTATATAAATAATTCAATAGTTTAATGTATTATATAAATAATTCAATAGTTTAATTTATAATGAATTGTTTAATTCATTTTACAAATATAACAAGTGATTATTTTAAAATGAATTGTTTAATTTATTATAAACATAATTCAAAGTTTAATTTATTAGATAAATAATTCAATTGTTTAATCTATTATATAAATAATTCAATAGGTTAATTGATAATAAATTGTTTAATTTATTTTATAGTTAATTCAAGTGATTATTGTTAAATGAATTGTTTAATTTATTATAAAAATAAATCAAAGTTTAATTTATTATACAAAGAATGCAATAGTTTAATTTATTATATAAATAATTCAATATTTTAATTTATAATGAATTGTTTAATTTATTATATAAATAATACAATAGTTTAATTCATAATGATTTTTTAAATTTATTTTATGAATAATTAAAGTGATTATTTCAAAATGAATTGTTCAATTTATTATAAAAATAATTCAAAGTTTAATTTATTATATAAATAATTCAATAGTTTAATTTATTATATAAATAATTCAATATTTTAATTGACAATGAATTGTTTAATTTATCATATAAATAATAAAATAGTTGAATTTATTACATAAATAATTCAATATATTAATTTATAATGAATTGTTTAATTCATTTTAGAAATAATTCAAGTGATTATTTTAAAATAAATTGATTAATTTATGATAACAATAATTCAAAGTTTAATTTATAATATAAATCATTCAATTGTTTAATTTATTACATAAATAATACAATGGTTTAATTTATAATGAATTGTTTAATTTATTTTATAAATAATTCAAGTGATTATTTTAAAATGAATAGTTTAATGTATTATAAAAATAATTCAAAGTTTAATTTATGATATAAATAATTCAATTGTTTAATTTATTATGTTAATAATTCAATTGTTTAATTTATTATACAAATAATTCAAGTGATTATTTTAAAATGAATTGTTTAATTTATTTTAAGAATATTTCAAAGTTTAATTTATTATATAAATAATTCAATAGTTTAATTTATTACATAAATAATTCAAGTGATTATTTTAAAATGAATTGTTAAATTTATTATAAAAATAATTCAAAGTTCAATTTATTACATAAATAATGCAATATTTTAATTTTAATGAATTGTTTAATTTATTATATAAATAATACAATAGTTTAATTTATAATGAATTGTTAATTCATTTTATAAATAATTCCAGTGATTATTTTAAAATGAATTGTTTAATTTATTAGAAAAATAATTCAAAGTTTAATTTATTATATAAATAATGCAATATTTTAATTTTAATGAATTGTTTAATTTATTATATAAATAATACAATAGTTTAATTTATAATGAATTGTTAATTCATTTTATAAATAATTCCAGTGATTATTTTAAAATGAATTGTTTAATTTATTAGAAAAATAATTCAAAGTTTAATTTATTATATAAATAATGCAATATTTTAATTTTAATGAATTGTTCAATTTATTATATAAATAATACAATAGTTTAATTTATAATGAATTGTTAATTCATTTTATAAATAATTCCAGTGATTATTTTAAAATGAATTGTTTAATTTATTATCAAAATAATTCAAAGTTTAATTTATTATATAAATAATGCAATATTTTAATTCATAATGAATTGTGTAATTTATTATATGAATAATTCTAGTGATTATTTTAAAATGAATTGTTTAATTTATTTTAAAAATAATTCAGTTTAATTTATTGAATAAATAATACAATAGTTCAATTTATAATGAATTGTTTAATTCATTTTATAAATAATTCAAGTGATTATTTCAAAATGAATTGTTCAATTTATTATAAAAATAATTCAAAGTTTAATTTATTATATAAATAATACAATAGTTTAATTTAAAATGAATTGTTAATTCATTTTATAAATAATTCCAGTGATTATTTTAAAATAAATTGATTAATTTTTTATAAAAATAATTCAAAGTTTAATTTATTATATAAATAATTCAATTGTTCAATTTATTGTATGAATAATTCAATGGTTCAATATATAATGAATTGTTTAATATATTATATAAATAATTCAACAGGTTAATTCATAATGAATTGTTTAATTCATTTTATAAATAATTCCAGTGATTATTTTAAAATGAATTGTTTAATTTATTAGAAAAATAATTCAAAGTTTAATTTATTATATAAATAATGCAATATTTTAATTTTAATGAATTGTTCAATTTATTATAAAAATAATTCAAAGTTTAATTTAATATATAAATAAATCAATAGTTTAATTTATAATGAATTGTGTAATTTATTATATGAATAATTCAAGTGATTATTTTAAAATAAATTGTTTAATTTATTATGAAAATAATTCAAAGTTTAATTTCTTATATAAATAATTCATTATTTTAATTTATTATATAAATAATTCAATGGTTTAATTTATAATGAATTGTTTAAATTATTTTATAAATAATTCAAGTGATTATTTTAAAATGAATAGTTTAATGTATTATAAAAATAATTCAAAGTTTAATTTATGATATAAATAATTCAATTGTTTAATTTATTATGTTAATAATTCAATTGTTTAATTTATTATACAAATAATTCAAGTGATTATTTTAAAATGAATTGTTTAATTTATTTTAAGAATATTTCAAAGTTTAATTTATTATATAAATAATTCAATAGTTTAATTTATTACATAAATAATTCAAGTGATTATTTTAAAATGAATTGTTAAATTTATTATAAAAATAATTCAAAGTTCAATTTATTACATAAATAATTCAATATTTTAATTTATAATGAATTGTTTAATTCATTTTATAAATAATTCAAGTGATTATTTTAAAATAAAATGATTAATTTATGATAAAAATAATTCAAAGTTTAATTTATAATATAAATAATTCAAAGTTTAATTTATTATATAAATAATTCAATCTTTTAATTTATAATGAATTGTTTAATTTATCACATAAATAATACAATAGTTTAATTCATAATGAATTGTTTAATTCATTTTATAAATAATTCCAGTGATTATTTTAAAGTGAATTGTTTAATTTATTATAAAAATAATTCAAAGTTTAATTTATTGTATAAATAATGCAATATTTTAATTTTAATGAATTGTTTAATTTATTATATAAATAATACAATAGTTTAATTTATAATGAATTGTTAATTCATTTTATAAATAATTCAAGTGATTATTTTTAAATGAATTGTTTAATTTATTATAAAAATAAATCAAAGTTTAATTTATTATACAAATAATGCAATAGTTTAATTTATTATATAAATAATTCAATAGTTTAATTGACAATGAATTGTTTAATTCATTTTATAAATAATTCAAGTGATTATTTTAAAATAAATTGATTAATTTATTATAAAAATAGTTCAAAGTTCAATTTATTGTATGAATAATTCAATTGTTTAATTTATTATATAAATAATTCAATTATTTAATTTATTATATAAATAATTCAATATTTTAATTTATAATGAATTGTGTAATTTATTATATGAATAATTCTAGTGATTATTTTAAAATGAATTGTTTAATTTATTATAAAAATAATTCAAAGTTCAATTTATTACATAAATAATGCAATATTTTAATTTTAATGAATTGTTTAATTTATTATATAAATAATACAATAGTTTAATTTATAATGAATTGTTAATTCATTTTATAAATAATTCCAGTGATTATTTTAAAATGAATTGTTTAATTTATTAGAAAAATAATTCAAAGTTTAATTTATTATATAAATAATGCAATATTTTAATTTTAATGAATTGTTTAATTTATTATATAAATAATACAATAGTTTAATTTATAATGAATTGTTAATTCATTTTATAAATAATTCCAGTGATTATTTTAAAATGAATTGTTTAATTTATTAGAAAAATAATTCAAAGTTTAATTTATTATATAAATAATGCAATATTTTAATTTTAATGAATTGTTCAATTTATTATATAAATAATACAATAGTTTAATTTATAATGAATTGTTAATTCATTTTATAAATAATTCCAGTGATTATTTTAAAATGAATTGTTTAATTTATTATCAAAATAATTCAAAGTTTAATTTATTATATAAATAATGCAATATTTTAATTCATAATGAATTGTGTAATTTATTATATGAATAATTCTAGTGATTATTTTAAAATGAATTGTTTAATTTATTTTAAAAATAATTCAGTTTAATTTATTGAATAAATAATACAATAGTTCAATTTATAATGAATTGTTTAATTCATTTTATAAATAATTCAAGTGATTATTTCAAAATGAATTGTTCAATTTATTATAAAAATAATTCAAAGTTTAATTTATTATATAAATAATACAATAGTTTAATTTAAAATGAATTGTTAATTCATTTTATAAATAATTCCAGTGATTATTTTAAAATAAATTGATTAATTTTTTATAAAAATAATTCAAAGTTTAATTTATTATATAAATAATTCAATTGTTCAATTTATTGTACGAATAATTCAATGGTTCAATATATAATGAATTGTTTAATATATTATATAAATAATTCAACAGGTTAATTCATAATGAATTGTTTAATTCATTTTATAAATAATTCCAGTGATTATTTTAAAATGAATTGTTTAATTTATTAGAAAAATAATTCAAAGTTTAATTTATTATATAAATAATGCAATATTTTAATTTTAATGAATTGTTCAATTTATTATAAAAATAATTCAAAGTTTAATTTAATATATAAATAAATCAATAGTTTAATTTATAATGAATTGTGTAATTTATTATATGAATAATTCAAGTGATTATTTTAAAATAAATTGTTTAATTTATTATGAAAATAATTCAAAGTTTAATTTCTTATATAAATAATTCATTATTTTAATTTATTATATAAATAATTCAATGGTTTAATTTATAATGAATTGTTTAAATTATTTTATAAATAATTCAAGTGATTATTTTAAAATGAATAGTTTAATGTATTATAAAAATAATTCAAAGTTTAATTTATGATATAAATAATTCAATTGTTTAATTTATTATGTTAATAATTCAATTGTTTAATTTATTATACAAATAATTCAAGTGATTATTTTAAAATGAATTGTTTAATTTATTTTAAGAATATTTCAAAGTTTAATTTATTATATAAATAATTCAATAGTTTAATTTATTACATAAATAATTCAAGTGATTATTTTAAAATGAATTGTTAAATTTATTATAAAAATAATTCAAAGTTCAATTTATTACATAAATAATTCAATATTTTAATTTATAATGAATTGTTTAATTCATTTTATAAATAATTCAAGTGATTATTTTAAAATAAAATGATTAATTTATGATAAAAATAATTCAAAGTTTAATTTATAATATAAATAATTCAAAGTTTAATTTATTATATAAATAATTCAATCTTTTAATTTATAATGAATTGTTTAATTTATCACATAAATAATACAATAGTTTAATTCATAATGAATTGTTTAATTCATTTTATAAATAATTCCAGTGATTATTTTAAAGTGAATTGTTTAATTTATTATAAAAATAATTCAAAGTTTAATTTATTGTATAAATAATGCAATATTTTAATTTTAATGAATTGTTTAATTTATTATATAAATAATACAATAGTTTAATTTATAATGAATTGTTAATTCATTTTATAAATAATTCAAGTGATTATTTTTAAATGAATTGTTTAATTTATTATAAAAATAAATCAAAGTTTAATTTATTATACAAATAATGCAATAGTTTAATTTATTATATAAATAATTCAATAGTTTAATTGACAATGAATTGTTTAATTCATTTTATAAATAATTCAAGTGATTATTTTAAAATAAATTGATTAATTTATTATAAAAATAGTTCAAAGTTCAATTTATTGTATGAATAATTCAATTGTTTAATTTATTATATAAATAATTCAATTATTTAATTTATTATATAAATAATTCAATATTTTAATTTATAATGAATTGTGTAATTTATTATATGAATAATTCTAGTGATTATTTTAAAATGAATTGTTTAATTTATTTTAAAAATAATTCAAAGTTTAATTTATTATATAAATAATTCAATAGTTTAATGTATTATATAAATAATTCAATAGTTTAATTTATAATGAATTGTTTAATTCATTTTACAAATATAACAAGTGATTATTTTAAAATGAATTGTTTAATTTATTATAAACATAATTCAAAGTTTAATTTATTAGATAAATAATTCAATTGTTTAATCTATTATATAAATAATTCAATAGGTTAATTGATAATAAATTGTTTAATTTATTTTATAGTTAATTCAAGTGATTATTGTTAAATGAATTGTTTAATTTATTATAAAAATAAATCAAAGTTTAATTTATTATACAAAGAATGCAATAGTTTAATTTATTATATAAATAATTCAATATTTTAATTTATAATGAATTGTTTAATTTATTATATAAATAATACAATAGTTTAATTCATAATGATTTTTTAAATTTATTTTATGAATAATTAAAGTGATTATTTCAAAATGAATTGTTCAATTTATTATAAAAATAATTCAAAGTTTAATTTATTATATAAATAATTCAATAGTTTAATTTATTATATAAATAATTCAATATTTTAATTGACAATGAATTGTTTAATTTATCATATAAATAATAAAATAGTTGAATTTATTACATAAATAATTCAATATATTAATTTATAATGAATTGTTTAATTCATTTTAGAAATAATTCAAGTGATTATTTTAAAATAAATTGATTAATTTATGATAACAATAATTCAAAGTTTAATTTATAATATAAATCATTCAATTGTTTAATTTATTACATAAATAATACAATGGTTTAATTTATAATGAATTGTTTAATTTATTTTATAAATAATTCAAGTGATTATTTTAAAATGAATAGTTTAATGTATTATAAAAATAATTCAAAGTTTAATTTATGATATAAATAATTCAATTGTTTAATTTATTATGTTAATAATTCAATTGTTTAATTTATTATACAAATAATTCAAGTGATTATTTTAAAATGAATTGTTTAATTTATTTTAAGAATATTTCAAAGTTTAATTTATTATATAAATAATTCAATAGTTTAATTTATTACATAAATAATTCAAGTGATTATTTTAAAATGAATTGTTAAATTTATTATAAAAATAATTCAAAGTTCAATTTATTACATAAATAATTCAATATTTTAATTTATAATGAATTGTTTAATTCATTTTATAAATAATTCAAGTGATTATTTTAAAATAAAATGATTAATTTATGATAAAAATAATTCAAAGTTTAATTTATAATATAAATAATTCAAAGTTTAATTTATTATATAAATAATTCAATCTTTTAATTTATAATGAATTGTTTAATTTATCACATAAATAATACAATAGTTTAATTCATAATGAATTGTTTAATTCATTTTATAAATAATTCCAGTGATTATTTTAAAGTGAATTGTTTAATTTATTATAAAAATAATTCAAAGTTTAATTTATTGTATAAATAATGCAATATTTTAATTTTAATGAATTGTTTAATTTATTATATAAATAATACAATAGTTTAATTTATAATGAATTGTTAATTCATTTTATAAATAATTCAAGTGATTATTTTTAAATAAATTGAACAATTTATTATAAAAATAATTCAAAGTTTAATTTATTATATAAATCATTCAATTGTTTAATTTATTATATAAATAATTCAATGGTTTAATTTATAATGAATTGTTTAATTTATTTTATAAATCATTCAAGTGATTATTTTAAAATGAATTGTTTAATTTATTATAAAAATAATTCAAAGTTTAATTTATTATATAAATAATTCAATAGTTTAATTTATGATCAATTGTGTAAATTATTCTATAAATAATTCTAGTGATTATTTTAAAATGAATTGTTTAATTTATGATAACAATAATTCAAAGTTTAAATTATAATATAAATCATTCAATTGTTTAATTTATTACATAAATAATACAATGGTTTAATTTATAATGAAATGTTTAATTTATTTTATAAATAATTCAAGTGATTATTTTAAAATAAATTGATTAATATATGATAACAATAATTCAAAGTTTAAATTATAATATAAATAATTCAATATTTTAATTAATTACATAAATAATTCAATATATTAATTTATAATGAATTGTTTAATTTATTTTAAAAATAATTCAAAGTTTAATTTATTGTATAAATATTTCAATAGTTTAATTTATTATATAAATAATTCAATAGTTTAATTTATAATGAATTTTTAAATTTATTATATGTATAATTCGATAGTTTAATTTATAATGAATTGTTTTATTTGTTACATAAATAATTCAAGTAAATATTTTAAAATGAATTGTTTAATTTATTATATAAATAATTCAATAGGTTAATTTATAATGAATTGTTTAATTTATTATATACATAATTCAATAGGTTAATTTATAATGAATTGTTTAATTTATTAGATGTATAATTGAAGTGATTATCTTTGAATGAATTGTTTAATATATTATAAAAATAATTCAAATTTTAATTTATTATAGAAATATTTCAATAGTTTAATTTATTATATTAATAATTCAATGGTTTAATTTATAATGAATTGTTTCATTTATTTTAAAAATAATTCAAAGTTTAATTTATTATATAAAGTATTCAATATTTTAATTTATAAAGAATTGTTTAATTTATCACATAAATAATATAATAGTTTAATTCATAATGAATTGTTTAATTCATTTTTTAAATAATTCCAGTGATTATTTTAAAATAAATTGATTAATTTATTATAAAAATAATTCAAAGTTTAATTTATTATATAAATAATTCAATTGTTCAATTTAGTATATAAATAATTCAATGGTTTAATATATAATGAATTGTTTAAATCATTTTATAAATAATTCAAGTGATTATTTTAAAATAAATTGATTAATTTATTATAAAAATAATTCAAAGTTTAATTTATTATATAAATAATTCAATATTTTAATTTATTATATCAATAATTCAATGGTTTAATTTATAATGAATTGTTTAATTCATTTTATAAATAATTCAAATGATTATTTTAAAATAAATTGATTAATTTATTATAAAAATGATTCAAAGTTTATTTTATTATATAAATAATTCAATTGTTCAATTTAGTATATAAATAATTCAATGGTTTAATATATAATGAATTGTTTAATATGTTATATAAATAATTCAATAGGTTAATTTATAATGAATTGTTTAAATCATTTTATAAATAATTCAAGTGATTATTTTAAAATAAATTGATTAATTTATTATAAAAATAATTCAAAGTTTAATTTATTATATAAATATTTCAATAGTTTAATTTATCATATAAATAATTGAATAGATTAATTTATAATGAATTTTTAAATTTATTATATATAATTCGATAGTTTAATTTATAATGAATTGTTTTAATTATTACATAAATAATTCAAGTGATTATTTTAAAATGAATTGTTTAATTTATTATATAAATAATTCAATAGGTTAATTTATAATGCATTGTTTAATTTATTATATAAATAATTCAATAGTTTAATTCATAATGAATTGTTTGATTCATTACAAAATTAATTCAAGTGATTATTTTAAAATGAATTGTTTAATTTATTTTAAAAATAATTCAAAGTTTAATTTATTGTATAAATATTTCAATAGTTTAATTTATCATATGAATAATTCAATAGTATAATTTATAATGAATTTTTAAATTTATTATATAAATAATTCAATTGGTTAATTTATAATGCATTGTTTAATTTATTACATAAATAATTCAAGTGATTATTTTTAAATGAATTGTTAAATTTATTATAAAAATAATTCAAAGTTTAATTTATTTTATAAATAATTCAATTGTTTAATTTATTATATAAATAATTCAATAGTTTAATTTATAATGAATTGTTTAATTTATTTTATAAATAATTCAAGTGATTATTTTAAAATGAATTGTTTAATTTATTTTAAAATAATTCAAAGTTTAATTTATTATATAAACAATTCAACATTTTAATTTATAATGAATTGTTTAATTTATCACATAAATAATACAATAGTTTAATTCATAATGAATTGTTTAATTCATTTTATAAATAATTCCAGTGATTATTTTAAAATAAATAGATTAATTTATTATATAAATAATTCAATTGTTCAATTTATTATATAAATAATTCAATGGTTTAATATATAATGAATTGTTTAATTTATTATAAAAATAATTCAAAGTTTAAATTATTGTACAAATAATGCAATTGTTTAATTTATTTTATAAATAATTCAAGTGATTATTTTAAAATGAATTGTTTAATTTATTATGAAAATAATTCAAAGTTTAATTTCTAATATAAATAATTCAATATTTTAATTATTATATAAATAATTCAATGGTTTAATTTATAATGAATTGTTTAATTTATTATATAAATAATACAATAGTTTAATTAATTACATAAATAATTCAATATATTAATTTATAATGAATTGTGTAATTCATTTTATAAATAATTCAAGTGATTATTTTAAAATAAATTGATAAATTTATTATAGAAATGATTCAAAGTTTAATTCATTATAAAAATAATTCAAAGTTTAATTGATTATATAAATAATTCAATGGTTTAATATATAATGAATTGTTTAATATGTTATATAAATAATTCAATAGGTTAATTTGTAATGAATTGTTTAATTCATTTTTTAAATAATTCAAGTGATTATTTTAAAATGAATTGTTTAATTTATTACAAAAATAATTCAATATTTTAATTTATGATGAATTGTTTAATTCATTTTATGAATAATTAAAGTGATTATTTTAAAATAAATTGTTTAATTTATTATGAAAATAATTCAAAGTTTAATTTCTTATATAAATAATTCATTATTTAAATTTATTATATAAATAATTCAATGGTTTAATTTATAATGAATTGTTTAAATTATTTTATAAATAATTCAAGTGATTATTTTAAAATAAATTGATTAATTTATTATAAGAATAGTTCAAAGTTTAATTTATTGCATAAATAATTCAATTGTTTAATTTATTATATCAATAATTCAATTGTTTAATTTATTATATAAATAATTCAATATTTTAATTGATAATGAATTGTTTAATTTATTATATAAATAATACAATAGTTTAATTTATAATTACTTGTTTATTTCATTTTATAATTAATTCAAGTGATTATTTTAAAATAAATTGATTAATTTAGTATAAAAATAATTCAATGGTTTAATTCAAAATGAATTGTTTAATTTATTTTATAAATAATTCAAGTGATTATTTTCAAATGAATTGTTTAATTTATTATAAAAATAATTCAATATTTTAATTTATAATGAATTGTTTAAATTATCACATAAATAATACAATAGTTTAATTCATAAAAAAATGTTTAATTCATTTCATAAATAATGACAGTGATAATTTTAAAATAAATTGATTAATTTATTATAAAAATAATTCAAAGATTAATTTATTATATAAATAATTCAATGGTTTAATATATAATGAATTGTTTAATATATTATATAAATAATTCAATATGTTAAATTATAATGAATTGTTTAATATATTATATAAATAATTCAATATGTTAAAATATAATGAATTGTTTAATTTATTTTATAAATAATTAAAGTGATTATTTTAATATGAATTGTTTAATTTATTATAAAAATAATTCAAAGTTTAATTTATTATATAAATAATTCAATAGTTTAATTTATTATATAAACAATTCAACATTTTAATTTATAATGAATTGTTTAATTTATTATATAAATAATACAATAGTTTAATTAATAACATAAATAATACAATAGTTTAATTCATAATGAATTGTTTCATTCATTTTATCAATAATTCCAGTGATTATTTTAAAATAAATTGATTAATTTATTATATAAATAATTCAATTGTTCAATTTATTATATAAATAATTCAAGTGATTATTTTAAAATGAATTGTTTAATTTATTATAAAAATGATTCAAAGTTTAATTTATTATAAAAATAATTCAAAGTTTAATTTATTATATAAATAATTCAATGGTTTAATATATAATGAATTGTTTAATATGTTATATAAATAAATCAAAAGGTTAATTTGTAATGAATTGTTTAATTTATTTTATGAATAATTCAAGTGATTATTTTAAAATAAATTGTTTAATTTATCATAAAAATAATTCAAAGTTTAATTTATTACATAAATAATTGAAGTGATTATTTTAAAATGAATTGTTAAATTTATTATAAAAATAATTCAAAGTTCAATTTATTATATAAATAATTGAATATTTTCATTTATAATGAATTGTTTAATTCATTTTAGAAATAATTCAAGTGATTATTTTAAAATAAATTGATTAATTTATGATAACAATAATTCAAAGTTTAATTTATAATATAAATAATTCAGTTGTTTAATTTATTACATAAATAATACAATGGTTTAATTGATAATGAATAGTTTAATTTATTTTAAAAATAATTCAACTGATTATTTTAATATGAATAGTTTAATTTATTATAAAAATAATTAAAATATTAATTTATGATATAAATAATTCAATTGTTTAATTTATTATATAAATAATTCAATAGGTTAATTTATAATGAATTGTTTAATGTATTATATAAATAATTCAATAGGTTAATTTATAATGCATTGTTTAATTTATTATATGTATAATTGAAGTGATTATCTTTGAATGAATTGTTTCATATATTATAAAAATAATTCAATGGTTTAATTTATAATGAATGGTTTAATTTATTATATAAATAATACAATAGTTTAATTAATTACATAAATAATTCAATATATTAATTTATAATGAATTGTTTAATTCATTTTATAAATAATTCAAGTGATTATTTTAAAATAAATTGATTAATTTATTATAAAAATAATTAAAAGATTAATTTATGATATAAATAATTCAATTGTTTAATTTATTATATAAATAATTCAATAGGTTAATTTATAATGCATTGTTTAATTTATTATATGTATAATTGAAGTGATTATCTTTGAATGAATTGTTTAATATATTATAAAAATAATTCAATGGTTTAATTTATAATGAATTGTTTAATTTATTATATAAATAATACAATAGTTTAATTGATAATGAATAGTTTAATTTATTTTAAAAATAATTCAACTGATTATTTTAATATGAATAGTTTAATTTATTATAAATATAATTAAAATATTAATTTATGATATAAATAATTCAATTGTTTAATTTATTATATAAATAATTCAATAGGTTAATTTATAATGAATTGTTTAATGTATTATATAAATAATTCAATAGGTTAATTTATAATGCATTGTTTAATTTATTATATGTATAATTGAAGTGATTATCTTTGAATGAATTGTTTCATATATTATAAAAATAATTCAATGGTTTAATTTATAATGAATGGTTTAATTTATTATATAAATAATACAATAGTTTAATTAATTACATAAATAATTCAATATATTAATTTATAATGAATTGTTTAATTCATTTTATAAATAATTCAAGTGATTATTTTAAAATAAATTGATTAATTTATTATAAAAATAATTAAAAGATTAATTTATGATATAAATAATTCAATTGTTTAATTTATTATATAAATAATTCAATAGGTTAATTTATAATGCATTGTTTAATTTATTATATGTATAATTGAAGTGATTATCTTTGAATGAATTGTTTAATATATTATAAAAATAATTCAATGGTTTAATTTATAATGAATTGTTTAATTTATTATATAAATAATACAATAGTTTAATTAATTACATAAATAATTCAATATATTAATTTATAATGAATTGTTTAATTCATTTTATAAATAATTCAAGTGATTATTTTAAAATAAATTGATTAATTTATTATAAAAATAATTAAAAGATTAATTTATGATATAAATAATTCAATTGTTTAATTTATTACATAAATAATACAATGGTTTAATTTATAATGAATAGTTTAATTTATTTTAAAAATAATTCAAGTGATTATTTTAAAATGAATAGTTTAATTTATTATAAAAATAATTAAAAGATTAATTTATGATATAAATAATTCAATTGTTTAATTTATTATATAAATAATTCAATTGTTTAATTTATTATATAAATAATTCAATAGGTTAATTTATAATGAATTGTTTAATTTATTATATAAATAATTCAATAGGTTAATTTATTACATCAATAATACAATATTTTAATTTATAATGAATTGTTTAATTCATTTTATAAATAATTCAAGTGATTATTTTAAAATATATTGATTAATTTATTATAAAAATAATTCAAAGTTTAATTTATTATATAAATAATTCAATTGTTCAATTTATTGTATGAATAATTCAATGGTTCAATATATAATGAATTGTTTAATATATAATATAAATAATTCAACAGGTTAATTCATAATGAATTGTTTAATTCATTTTATAAATAATTCCAGTGATTATTTTAAAATAAATTGTTTAATTTATTAGAAAAATAATTCAAAGTTTAATTTATTATATAAATAATGCAATATTTTAATTTTAATGAATTGTTTAATTTATTATATAAATAATACAATAGTTTAATTTATAATGAATTGTTAATTCATTTTATAAATAATTCCAGTGATTATTTTAAAATGAATTGTTTAATTTATTATCAAAATAATTCAAAGTTTAATTTATTATATAAATAATGCAATATTTTAATTTATAATGAATTGTGTAATTTATTATATGAATAATTCTAGTGATTATTTTAAAATGAATTGTTTAATTTATTTTAAAAATAATTCAAAGTTTAATTTATTGAATAAATAATACAATAGTTCAATTTATAATGAATTGTTTAATTCATTTTATAAATAATTCAAGTGATTATTTCAAAATGAATTGTTCAATTTTTTATAAAAATAATTCAAAGTTTAATTTATTATATAAATAATTCAATTGTTCAATTTATTGTATGAATAATTCAATGGTTCAATATATAATGAATTGTTTAATATATTATATAAATAATTCAACAGGTTAATTTATAATGAATTGTTTAATTTATTTTATAAATAATTCAAGTGATTATTTTAAAATGAATTGTTTAATTTATTATAAAAATAATTGAAAGTTTAATTTATTATATAAGTAATGCAATATTTTAATTTATAATGAATAGTTTAATTTATTACATAAATAATACAATAGTTTAATTTATAATGAATTGATTAATTCATTTTATAAATAATTCAAGTTTTTATTTTAAAATGAATTGTTTAATTTATTATATAAATAATACAATAGTTTAATTTATTACATAAATAATTCAATATATTAATTTATAATGAAATGTTTAATTAATTTTATAAATAATTCAAGTAATTATTTTAAAATAAATTGATTAGTTTATTATAAAAATAAATCAAAGTTTAATTTATTATATAAATAATTCAAATGTTTAATTTATTATATAAATAATTCAATTGTTTAACTTTCATTCAAATAATTCAATATTTTAATTTATAATGAATTGTTTAATTCATTTTACAAATTAAACAAGTGATTATTTTAAAATGAATTGTTTAATTTATTTTTAAAATAATTCAAAGTTTAATTTACTCAATAAATAATACAATAGTTTAATTTATAATGAATTGTTTAATTCATTTTATAAATAATTCAAGTGATTATTTTCAAATAAATTGATTAATTTATTATAAAAATAGTTCAAAGTTTAATTTATTGTATGAATAATTCAATTGTTTAATTTATTATATAAATAATTCAATTATTTAATTTATTATATAAATAATACAATATTTTAATTGATAATGAATTGTTAGTTCATTTTGTAAATAATTCAAGTGATTATTTTAAAATAAATTGATTAATTTATTATAAAAATAATTCAAAGTTCAATTTACGATATAAATAATTCAATTGTTTAATTTATTCAATAAATAATACAATAGTTTAATTTATAATGAATTGTTTAATTCATTTTATAAATAATTCAAGTGATTATTTTCAAATAAATTGATTAATTTATTATAAAAATAATTCAAAGTTTAATTTATTGAATAAATAATTCAATTGTTTAATATATTATATAGATAATTCAATCGGTTAATTTATAATGAATTCTTTAATTTATTTTATAAATAATTCAAGTGATTATTTTAAAATGAATTGCTCAATTTATTATAAAAATAATTCAAAGTTTAATTTATTATATAAATAATTCAATAGTTTAACTTATTATATAAATAATTCAATATTTTAATTGATAATGAATTGTTTAATTTATTATATAAATAATACAATAGTTTAATTTATTACATAAATAATTCAATATATTAATTTATAATGAATTGTTTAATTCATTTTATAAATAATTCAAGTGATTATTTTAAAATAAATTGATTAATTTATTATAAAAATAATTCAAAGTTTAATTTATTATATAAATAATTCAATTGTTCAATTTATTGTATGAATAATTCAATGGTTCAATATATAATGAATTGTTTAATATATAATATAAATAATTCAACAGGTTAATTCATAATGAATTGTTTAATTCATTTTATAAATAATTCCAGTGATTATTTTAAAATAAATTGTTTAATATATTGAATTATTTATGTAATAAATTAAACTATTGTATTATTTATATAATAAATTAAACAATTCATTATCAATTAAAATATTGAATTATTTATATAATAAGTTAAACTATTGAATTATTTATATAATAAATTAAACTTTGAATTATTTTTATAATAAATTGAGCAATTCATTTTAAAATAATCACTTGAATTATTTATAAAATAAATTAAAGAATTCATTATAAATTAACCGATTGAATTATCTATATAATATATTAAACAATTGAATTATTTATTCAATAAATTAAACTTTGAATTATTTTTATAATAAATTAATCAATTTATTTGAAAATAATCACTTGAATTATTTATAAAATGAATTAAACAATTCATTATAAATTAAACTATTGTATTATTTATTGAATAAATTAAACAATTGAATTATTTATATCGTAAATTGAACTTTGAATTATTTTTATAATAAATTAATCAATTTATTTTAAAATAATCACTTGAATTATTTACAAAATGAACTAACAATTCATTATCAATTAAAATATTGTATTATTTATATAATAAATTAAATAATTGAATTATTTATATAATAAATTAAACAATTGAATTATTCATACAATAAATTAAACTTTGAACTATTTTTATAATAAATTAATCAATTTATTTGAAAATAATCACTTGAATTATTTATAAAATGAATTAAACAATTCATTATAAATTAAACTATTGTATTATTTATTGAGTAAATTAAACTTTGAATTATTTTAAAAATAAATTAAACAATTCATTTTAAAATAATCACTTGTTTAATTTGTAAAATGAATTAAACAATTCATTATAAATTAAAATATTGAATTATTTGAATGAAAGTTAAACAATTGAATTATTTATATAATAAATTAAACATTTGAATTATTTATATAATAAATTAAACTTTGAATTATTTTTATAATAAACTAATCAATTTATTTTAAAATAATTACTTGAATTATTTATAAAATTAATTAAACATTTCATAATAATTCAATGGTTCAATATATAATGAATTGTTTAATATATAATATAAATAATTCAACAGGTTAATTCATAATGAATTGTTTAATTCATTTTATAAATAATTCCAGTGATTATTTTAAAATAAATTGTTTAATTTATTAGAAAAATAATTCAAAGTTTAATTTATTATATAAATAATGCAATATTTTAATTTTAATGAATTGTTTAATTTATTATATAAATAATACAATAGTTTAATTTATAATGAATTGTTAATTCATTTTATAAATAATTCCAGTGATTATTTTAAAATGAATTGTTTAATTTATTATCAAAATAATTCAAAGTTTAATTTATTATATAAATAATGCAATATTTTAATTTATAATGAATTGTGTAATTTATTATATGAATAATTCTAGTGATTATTTTAAAATGAATTGTTTAATTTATTTTAAAAATAATTCAAAGTTTAATTTATTGAATAAATAATACAATAGTTCAATTTATAATGAATTGTTTAATTCATTTTATAAATAATTCAAGTGATTATTTCAAAATGAATTGTTCAATTTTTTATAAAAATAATTCAAAGTTTAATTTATTATATAAATAATTCAATTGTTCAATTTATTGTATGAATAATTCAATGGTTCAATATATAATGAATTGTTTAATATATTATATAAATAATTCAACAGGTTAATTTATAATGAATTGTTTAATTTATTTTATAAATAATTCAAGTGATTATTTTAAAATGAATTGTTTAATTTATTATAAAAATAATTGAAAGTTTAATTTATTATATAAGTAATGCAATATTTTAATTTATAATGAATAGTTTAATTTATTACATAAATAATACAATAGTTTAATTTATAATGAATTGATTAATTCATTTTATAAATAATTCAAGTTTTTATTTTAAAATGAATTGTTTAATTTATTATATAAATAATACAATAGTTTAATTTATTACATAAATAATTCAATATATTAATTTATAATGAAATGTTTAATTAATTTTATAAATAATTCAAGTAATTATTTTAAAATAAATTGATTAGTTTATTATAAAAATAAATCAAAGTTTAATTTATTATATAAATAATTCAAATGTTTAATTTATTATATAAATAATTCAATTGTTTAACTTTCATTCAAATAATTCAATATTTTAATTTATAATGAATTGTTTAATTCATTTTACAAATTAAACAAGTGATTATTTTAAAATGAATTGTTTAATTTATTTTTAAAATAATTCAAAGTTTAATTTACTCAATAAATAATACAATAGTTTAATTTATAATGAATTGTTTAATTCATTTTATAAATAATTCAAGTGATTATTTTCAAATAAATTGATTAATTTATTATAAAAATAGTTCAAAGTTTAATTTATTGTATGAATAATTCAATTGTTTAATTTATTATATAAATAATTCAATTATTTAATTTATTATATAAATAATACAATATTTTAATTGATAATGAATTGTTAGTTCATTTTGTAAATAATTCAAGTGATTATTTTAAAATAAATTGATTAATTTATTATAAAAATAATTCAAAGTTCAATTTACGATATAAATAATTCAATTGTTTAATTTATTCAATAAATAATACAATAGTTTAATTTATAATGAATTGTTTAATTCATTTTATAAATAATTCAAGTGATTATTTTCAAATAAATTGATTAATTTATTATAAAAATAATTCAAAGTTTAATTTATTGAATAAATAATTCAATTGTTTAATATATTATATAGATAATTCAATCGGTTAATTTATAATGAATTCTTTAATTTATTTTATAAATAATTCAAGTGATTATTTTAAAATGAATTGCTCAATTTATTATAAAAATAATTCAAAGTTTAATTTATTATATAAATAATTCAATAGTTTAACTTATTATATAAATAATTCAATATTTTAATTGATAATGAATTGTTTAATTTATTATATAAATAATACAATAGTTTAATTTATTACATAAATAATTCAATATATTAATTTATAATGAATTGTTTAATTCATTTTATAAATAATTCAAGTGATTATTTTAAAATAAATTGATTAATTTATTATAAAAATAATTCAAAGTTTAATTTATTATATAAATAATTCAATTGTTCAATTTATTGTATGAATAATTCAATGGTTCAATATATAATGAATTGTTTAATATATAATATAAATAATTCAACAGGTTAATTCATAATGAATTGTTTAATTCATTTTATAAATAATTCCAGTGATTATTTTAAAATAAATTGTTTAATATATTGAATTATTTATGTAATAAATTAAACTATTGTATTATTTATATAATAAATTAAACAATTCATTATCAATTAAAATATTGAATTATTTATATAATAAGTTAAACTATTGAATTATTTATATAATAAATTAAACTTTGAATTATTTTTATAATAAATTGAGCAATTCATTTTAAAATAATCACTTGAATTATTTATAAAATAAATTAAAGAATTCATTATAAATTAACCGATTGAATTATCTATATAATATATTAAACAATTGAATTATTTATTCAATAAATTAAACTTTGAATTATTTTTATAATAAATTAATCAATTTATTTGAAAATAATCACTTGAATTATTTATAAAATGAATTAAACAATTCATTATAAATTAAACTATTGTATTATTTATTGAATAAATTAAACAATTGAATTATTTATATCGTAAATTGAACTTTGAATTATTTTTATAATAAATTAATCAATTTATTTTAAAATAATCACTTGAATTATTTACAAAATGAACTAACAATTCATTATCAATTAAAATATTGTATTATTTATATAATAAATTAAATAATTGAATTATTTATATAATAAATTAAACAATTGAATTATTCATACAATAAATTAAACTTTGAACTATTTTTATAATAAATTAATCAATTTATTTGAAAATAATCACTTGAATTATTTATAAAATGAATTAAACAATTCATTATAAATTAAACTATTGTATTATTTATTGAGTAAATTAAACTTTGAATTATTTTAAAAATAAATTAAACAATTCATTTTAAAATAATCACTTGTTTAATTTGTAAAATGAATTAAACAATTCATTATAAATTAAAATATTGAATTATTTGAATGAAAGTTAAACAATTGAATTATTTATATAATAAATTAAACATTTGAATTATTTATATAATAAATTAAACTTTGAATTATTTTTATAATAAACTAATCAATTTATTTTAAAATAATTACTTGAATTATTTATAAAATTAATTAAACATTTCATAATAATTCAATGGTTCAATATATAATGAATTGTTTAATATATAATATAAATAATTCAACAGGTTAATTCATAATGAATTGTTTAATTCATTTTATAAATAATTCCAGTGATTATTTTAAAATAAATTGTTTAATTTATTAGAAAAATAATTCAAAGTTTAATTTATTATATAAATAATGCAATATTTTAATTTTAATGAATTGTTTAATTTATTATATAAATAATACAATAGTTTAATTTATAATGAATTGTTAATTCATTTTATAAATAATTCCAGTGATTATTTTAAAATGAATTGTTTAATTTATTATCAAAATAATTCAAAGTTTAATTTATTGAATAAATAATACAATAGTTCAATTTATAATGAATTGTTTAATTCATTTTATAAATAATTCAAGTGATTATTTCAAAATGAATTGTTCAATTTTTTATAAAAATAATTCAAAGTTTAATTTATTATATAAATAATTCAATTGTTCAATTTATTGTATGAATAATTCAATGGTTCAATATATAATGAATTGTTTAATATATTATATAAATAATTCAACAGGTTAATTTATAATGAATTGTTTAATTTATTTTATAAATAATTCAAGTGATTATTTTAAAATGAATTGTTTAATTTATTATAAAAATAATTGAAAGTTTAATTTATTATATAAGTAATGCAATATTTTAATTTATAATGAATAGTTTAATTTATTACATAAATAATACAATAGTTTAATTTATAATGAATTGATTAATTCATTTTATAAATAATTCAAGTTTTTATTTTAAAATGAATTGTTTAATTTATTATATAAATAATACAATAGTTTAATTTATTACATAAATAATTCAATATATTAATTTATAATGAAATGTTTAATTAATTTTATAAATAATTCAAGTAATTATTTTAAAATAAATTGATTAGTTTATTATAAAAATAATTCAAAGTTTAATTTATTATATAAATAATTCAAATGTTTAATTTATTATATAAATAATTCAATTGTTTAACTTTCATTCAAATAATTCAATATTTTAATTTATAATGAATTGTTTAATTCATTTTACAAATTAAACAAGTGATTATTTTAAAATGAATTGTTTAATTTATTTTTAAAATAATTCAAAGTTTAATTTACTCAATAAATAATACAATAGTTTAATTTATAATGAATTGTTTAATTCATTTTATAAATAATTCAAGTGATTATTTTCAAATAAATTGATTAATTTATTATAAAAATAGTTCAAAGTTTAATTTATTGTATGAATAATTCAATTGTTTAATTTATTATATAAATAATTCAATTATTTAATTTATTATATAAATAATACAATATTTTAATTGATAATGAATTGTTAGTTCATTTTGTAAATAATTCAAGTGATTATTTTAAAATAAATTGATTAATTTATTATAAAAATAATTCAAAGTTCAATTTACGATATAAATAATTCAATTGTTTAATTTATTCAATAAATAATACAATAGTTTAATTTATAATGAATTGTTTAATTCATTTTATAAATAATTCAAGTGATTATTTTCAAATAAATTGATTAATTTATTATAAAAATAATTCAAAGTTTAATTTATTGAATAAATAATTCAATTGTTTAATATATTATATAGATAATTCAATCGGTTAATTTATAATGAATTCTTTAATTTATTTTATAAATAATTCAAGTGATTATTTTAAAATGAATTGCTCAATTTATTATAAAAATAATTCAAAGTTTAATTTATTATATAAATAATTCAATAGATTAACTTATTATATAAATAATTCAATATTTTAATTGATAATGAATTGTTTAATTTATTATATAAATAATACAATAGTTTAATTTATTACATAAATAATTCAATATATTAATTTATAATGAATTGTTTAATTCATTTTATAAATAATTCAAGTGATTATTTTAAAATAAATTGATTAATTTATTATAAAAATAATTCAAAGTTTAATTTATTATATAAATAATTCAATTGTTCAATTTATTGTATGAATAATTCAATGGTTCAATATATAATGAATTGTTTAATATATAATATAAATAATTCAACAGGTTAATTCATAATGAATTGTTTAATTCATTTTATAAATAATTCCAGTGATTATTTTAAAATAAATTGTTTAATTTATTAGAAAAATAATTGAAAGTTTAATTTATTATATAAATAATGCAATATTTTAATTTTAATGAATTGTTTAATTTATTATATAAATAATACAATAGTTTAATTTATAATGAATTGTTAATTCATTTTATAAATAATTCCAGTGATTATTTTAAAATGAATTGTTTAATTTATTATCAAAATAATTCAAAGTTTAATTTATTATATAAATAATGCAATATTTTAATTTATAATGAATTGTGTAATTTATTATATGAATAATTCTAGTGATTATTTTAAAATGAATTGTTTAATTTATTTTAAAAATAATTCAAAGTTTAATTTATTGAATAAATAATACAATAGTTCAATTTATAATGAATTGTTTAATTCATTTTATAAATAATTCAAGTGATTATTTTCAAATAAATTGATTAATTTATTATAAAAATAATTCAAAGTTTAATTTATTGAATAAATAATTCAATTGTTTAATATATTATATAGATAATTCAATCGGTTAATTTATAATGAATTCTTTAATTTATTTTATAAATAATTCAAGTGATTATTTTAAAATGAATTGCTCAATTTATTATAAAAATAATTCAAAGTTTAATTTATTATATAAATAATTCAATAGTTTAACTTATTATATAAATAATTCAATATTTTAATTGATAATGAATTGTTTAATTTATTATATAAATAATACAATAGTTTAATTTATTACATAAATAATTCAATATATTAATTTATAATGAATTGTTTAATTCATTTTATAAATAATTCAAGTGATTATTTTAAAATAAATTGATTAATTTATTATAAAAATAATTCAAAGTTTAATTTATTATATAAATAATTCAATTGTTCAATTTATTGTATGAATAATTCAATGGTTCAATATATAATGAATTGTTTAATATATAATATAAATAATTCAACAGGTTAATTCATAATGAATTGTTTAATTCATTTTATAAATAATTCCAGTGATTATTTTAAAATAAATTGTTTAATTTATTAGAAAAATAATTCAAAGTTTAATTTATTATATAAATAATGCAATATTTTAATTTTAATGAATTGTTTAATTTATTATATAAATAATACAATAGTTTAATTTATAATGAATTGTTAATTCATTTTATAAATAATTCCAGTGATTATTTTAAAATGAATTGTTTAATTTATTATCAAAATAATTCAAAGTTTAATTTATTGAATAAATAATACAATAGTTCAATTTATAATGAATTGTTTAATTCATTTTATAAATAATTCAAGTGATTATTTCAAAATGAATTGTTCAATTTTTTATAAAAATAATTCAAAGTTTAATTTATTATATAAATAATTCAATTGTTCAATTTATTGTATGAATAATTCAATGGTTCAATATATAATGAATTGTTTAATATATTATATAAATAATTCAACAGGTTAATTTATAATGAATTGTTTAATTTATTTTATAAATAATTCAAGTGATTATTTTAAAATGAATTGTTTAATTTATTATAAAAATAATTGAAAGTTTAATTTATTATATAAGTAATGCAATATTTTAATTTATAATGAATAGTTTAATTTATTACATAAATAATACAATAGTTTAATTTATAATGAATTGATTAATTCATTTTATAAATAATTCAAGTTTTTATTTTAAAATGAATTGTTTAATTTATTATATAAATAATACAATAGTTTAATTTATTACATAAATAATTCAATATATTAATTTATAATGAAATGTTTAATTAATTTTATAAATAATTCAAGTAATTATTTTAAAATAAATTGATTAGTTTATTATAAAAATAATTCAAAGTTTAATTTATTATATAAATAATTCAAATGTTTAATTTATTATATAAATAATTCAATTGTTTAACTTTCATGCAAATAATTCAATATTTTAATTTATAATGAATTGTTTAATTCATTTTACAAATTAAACAAGTGATTATTTTAAAATGAATTGTTTAATTTATTTTTAAAATAATTCAAAGTTTAATTTACTCAATAAATAATACAATAGTTTAATTTATAATGAATTGTTTAATTCATTTTATAAATAATTCAAGTGATTATTTTCAAATAAATTGATTAATTTATTATAAAAATAGTTCAAAGTTTAATTTATTGTATGAATAATTCAATTGTTTAATTTATTATATAAATAATTCAATTATTTAATTTATTATATAAATAATACAATATTTTAATTGATAATGAATTGTTTAATTCATTTTATAAATAATTCAAGTGATTATTTTCAAATAAATTGATTAATTTATTATAAAAATAATTCAAAGTTCAATTTACGATATAAATAATTCAATTGTTTAATTTATTCAATAAATAATACAATAGTTTAATTTATAATGAATTGTTTAATTCATTTTATAAATAATTCAAGTGATTATTTTCAAATAAATTGATTAATTTATTATAAAAATAATTCAAAGTTTAATTTATTGAATAAATAATTCAATTGTTTAATATATTATATAGATAATTCAATCGGTTAATTTATAATGAATTCTTTAATTTATTTTATAAATAATTCAAGTGATTATTTTAAAATGAATTGCTCAATTTATTATAAAAATAATTCAAAGTTTAATTTATTATATAAATAATTCAATAGTTTAACTTATTATATAAATAATTCAATATTTTAATTGATAATGAATTGTTTAATTTATTATATAAATAATACAATAGTTTAATTTATTACATAAATAATTCAATATATTAATTTATAATGAATTGTTTAATTCATTTTATAAATAATTCAAGTGATTATTTTAAAATAAATTGATTAATTTATTATAAAAATAATTCAAAGTTTAATTTATTATATAAATAATTCAATTGTTCAATTTATTGTATGAATAATTCAATGGTTCAATATATAATGAATTGTTTAATATATAATATAAATAATTCAACAGGTTAATTCATAATGAATTGTTTAATTCATTTTATAAATAATTCCAGTGATTATTTTAAAATAAATTGTTTAATTTATTAGAAAAATAATTGAAAGTTTAATTTATTATATAAATAATGCAATATTTTAATTTTAATGAATTGTTTAATTTATTATATAAATAATACAATAGTTTAATTTATAATGAATTGTTAATTCATTTTATAAATAATTCCAGTGATTATTTTAAAATGAATTGTTTAATTTATTATCAAAATAATTCAAAGTTTAATTTATTGAATAAATAATACAATAGTTCAATTTATAATGAATTGTTTAATTCATTTTATAAATAATTCAAGTGATTATTTCAAAATGAATTGTTCAATTTTTTATAAAAATAATTCAAAGTTTAATTTATTATATAAATAATTCAATTGTTCAATTTATTGTATGAATAATTCAATGGTTCAATATATAATGAATTGTTTAATATATTATATAAATAATTCAACAGGTTAATTTATAATGAATTGTTTAATTTATTTTATAAATAATTCAAGTGATTATTTTAAAATGAATTGTTTAATTTATTATAAAAATAATTGAAAGTTTAATTTATTATATAAGTAATGCAATATTTTAATTTATAATGAATAGTTTAATTTATTACATAAATAATACAATAGTTTAATTTATAATGAATTGATTAATTCATTTTATAAATAATTCAAGTTTTTATTTTAAAATGAATTGTTTAATTTATTATATAAATAATACAATAGTTTAATTTATTACATAAATAATTCAATATATTAATTTATAATGAAATGTTTAATTAATTTTATAAATAATTCAAGTAATTATTTTAAAATAAATTGATTAGTTTATTATAAAAATAATTCAAAGTTTAATTTATTATATAAATAATTCAAATGTTTAATTTATTATATAAATAATTCAATTGTTTAACTTTCATGCAAATAATTCAATATTTTAATTTATAATGAATTGTTTAATTCATTTTACAAATTAAACAAGTGATTATTTTAAAATGAATTGTTTAATTTATTTTTAAAATAATTCAAAGTTTAATTTACTCAATAAATAATACAATAGTTTAATTTATAATGAATTGTTTAATTCATTTTATAAATAATTCAAGTGATTATTTTCAAATAAATTGATTAATTTATTATAAAAATAGTTCAAAGTTTAATTTATTGTATGAATAATTCAATTGTTTAATTTATTATATAAATAATTCAATTATTTAATTTATTATATAAATAATACAATATTTTAATTGATAATGAATTGTTAGTTCATTTTGTAAATAATTCAAGTGATTATTTTAAAATAAATTGATTAATTTATTATAAAAATAATTCAAAGTTCAATTTACGATATAAATAATTCAATTGTTTAATTTATTCAATAAATAATACAATAGTTTAATTTATAATGAATTGTTTAATTCATTTTATAAATAATTCAAGTGATTATTTTCAAATAAATTGATTAATTTATTATAAAAATAATTCAAAGTTTAATTTATTGAATAAATAATTCAATTGTTTAATATATTATATAGATAATTCAATCGGTTAATTTATAATGAATTCTTTAATTTATTTTATAAATAATTCAAGTGATTATTTTAAAATGAATTGCTCAATTTATTATAAAAATAATTCAAAGTTTAATTTATTATATAAATAATTCAATAGTTTAACTTATTACATAAATAATTCAATATTTTAATTGATAATGAATTGTTTAATTTATTATATAGATAATACAATAGTTTAATTTATTACATAAATAATTCAATATATTAATTTATAATGAATTGTTTAATTCATTTTATAAATAATTCAAGTGATTATTTTAAAATAAATTGATTAATTTATTATAAAAATAGTTCAAAGTTCAATTTATTGTATGAACAATTCAATTGTTTAATTTATTATATAAATAATTCAATTATTTAATTTATTATATAAATAATTCAATATTTTAATTTATAATGAATTGTGTAATTTATTATATGAATAATTCTAGTGATTATTTTAAAATGAATTGTTTAATTTATTTTAAAAATAATTCAAAGTTTAATTTATTATATAAATAATTCAATAGTTTAATGTATTATATAAATAATTCAATAGTTTAATTTATAATGAATTGTTTAATTCATTTTACAAATATAACAAGTGATTATTTTAAAATGAATTGTTTAATTTATTATAAACATAATTCAAAGTTAAATTTATTAGATAAATAATTCAATTGTTTAATCTATTATATAAATAATTCAATAGGTTAATTGATAATAAATTGTTTAATTTATTTTATAGTTAATTCAAGTGATTATTTTTAAATGAATTGTTTAATTTATTATAAAAATAAATCAAAGTTTAATTTATTATACAAAGAATGCAATAGTTTAATTTATTATATAAATAATTCAATATTTTAATTTAGAATGAATTGTTTAATTTATTATATAAATAATACAATAGTTTATTTCATAATGAATTTTTAAATTTATTTTATGAATAATTCAAGTGATTATTTCAAAATGAATTGTTCAATTTATTATAAAAATAATTCAAAGTTTAATTTAATATATAAATAAATCAATGGTTTAATTTATTATATAACTAATTCAATATTTTAATTGACAATGAATTGTTTAATTTATCATATAAATAATAAAATAGTTGAATTTATTACATAAATAATTCAATATATTAATTTATAATGAATTGTTTAATTTATTATATACATAATTCAATAGGTTAATTTATAATGAATTGTTTAATTTATTATAAAAATAATTCAAAGTTTAATTTATTATATAAATAATTCAAAAGTTTAATTTATGATCAATTGTGTAAATTATTCTATAAATAATTCTAGTGATTATTTTAAAATGAATTGTTTAATTTATGATAACAATAATTCAAAGTTTAAATTATAATATAAATCATTCAATTGTTTAATTTATTACATAAATAATACAATGGTTTAATTTATAATGAAATGTTTAATTTATTTTATAAATAATTCAAGTGATTATTTTAAAATAAATTGATTAATATATGATAACAATAATTCAAAGTTTAAATTATAATATAAATAATTCAATATTTTAATTAATTACATAAATAATTCAATATATTAATTTATAATGAATCGTTTAATTTATTTTAAAAATAATTCAAAGTTTAATTTACTCAATAAATAATACAATAGTTTAATTTATAATGAATTGTTTAATTCATTTTATAAATAATTCAAGTGATTATTTTCAAATAAATTGATTAATTTATTATAAAAATAGTTCAAAGTTTAATTTATTGTATGAATAATTCAATTGTTTAATTTATTATATAAATAATTCAATTATTTAATTTATTATATAAATAATACAATATTTTAATTGATAATGAATTGTTAGTTCATTTTGTAAATAATTCAAGTGATTATTTTAAAATAAATTGATTAATTTATTATAAAAATAATTCAAAGTTCAATTTACGATATAAATAATTCAATTGTTTAATTTATTCAATAAATAATACAATAGTTTAATTTATAATGAATTGTTTAATTCATTTTATAAATAATTCAAGTGATTATTTTCAAATAAATTGATTAATTTATTATAAAAATAATTCAAAGTTTAATTTATTGAATAAATAATTCAATTGTTTAATATATTATATAGATAATTCAATCGGTTAATTTATAATGAATTCTTTAATTTATTTTATAAATAATTCAAGTGATTATTTTAAAATGAATTGCTCAATTTATTATAAAAATAATTCAAAGTTTAATTTATTATATAAATAATTCAATAGTTTAACTTATTACATAAATAATTCAATATTTTAATTGATAATGAATTGTTTAATTTATTATATAGATAATACAATAGTTTAATTTATTACATAAATAATTCAATATATTAATTTATAATGAATTGTTTAATTCATTTTATAAATAATTCAAGTGATTATTTTAAAATAAATTGATTAATTTATTATAAAAATAGTTCAAAGTTCAATTTATTGTATGAATAATTCAATTGTTTAATTTATTATATAAATAATTCAATTATTTAATTTATTATATAAATAATTCAATATTTTAATTTATAATGAATTGTGTAATTTATTATATGAATAATTCTAGTGATTATTTTAAAATGAATTGTTTAATTTATTTTAAAAATAATTCAAAGTTTAATTTATTATATAAATAATTCAATAGTTTAATGTATTATATAAATAATTCAATAGTTTAATTTATAATGAATTGTTTAATTCATTTTACAAATATAACAAGTGATTATTTTAAAATGAATTGTTTAATTTATTATAAACATAATTCAAAGTTAAATTTATTAGATAAATAATTCAATTGTTTAATCTATTATATAAATAATTCAATAGGTTAATTGATAATAAATTGTTTAATTTATTTTATAGTTAATTCAAGTGATTATTTTTAAATGAATTGTTTAATTTATTATAAAAATAAATCAAAGTTTAATTTATTATACAAAGAATGCAATAGTTTAATTTATTATATAAATAATTCAATATTTTAATTTAGAATGAATTGTTTAATTTATTATATAAATAATACAATAGTTTATTTCATAATGAATTTTTAAATTTATTTTATGAATAATTCAAGTGATTATTTCAAAATGAATTGTTCAATTTATTATAAAAATAATTCAAAGTTTAATTTAATATATAAATAAATCAATGGTTTAATTTATTATATAACTAATTCAATATTTTAATTGACAATGAATTGTTTAATTTATCATATAAATAATAAAATAGTTGAATTTATTACATAAATAATTCAATATATTAATTTATAATGAATTGTTTAATTTATTATATACATAATTCAATAGGTTAATTTATAATGAATTGTTTAATTTATTATAAAAATAATTCAAAGTTTAATTTATTATATAAATAATTCAATAGTTTAATTTATGATCAATTGTGTAAATTATTCTATAAATAATTCTAGTGATTATTTTAAAATGAATTGTTTAATTTATGATAACAATAATTCAAAGTTTAAATTATAATATAAATCATTCAATTGTTTAATTTATTACATAAATAATACAATGGTTTAATTTATAATGAAATGTTTAATTTATTTTATAAATAATTCAAGTGATTATTTTAAAATAAATTGATTAATATATGATAACAATAATTCAAAGTTTAAATTATAATATAAATAATTCAATATTTTAATTAATTACATAAATAATTCAATATATTAATTTATAATGAATCGTTTAATTTATTTTAAAAATAATTCAAAGTTTAATTTATTATATAAATATTTCAATAGTTTAATTTATTATATAAATAATTCAATAGTTTAATTTATAATGAATTTTTAAATTTATTATATGTATAATTCGATAGTTTAATTTATAATGAATTGTTTTATTTGTTACATAAATAATTCAAGTGAATATTTTAAAATGAATTGTTTAATTTATTATATAAATAATTCAATAGGTTAATTTATAATGAATTGTTTAATTTATTATATACATAATTCAATAGGTTAATTTATAATGAATTGTTTAATTTATTATATAAATAATAAAATAGGTTAATTTATAATGCATTGTTTAATTTATTATATGTATAATTGAAGTGATTATCTTTGAATGAATTGTTTCATATATTATAAAAATAATTCAATGGTTTAATTTATAATGAATTGTTTAATTTATTATATAAATAATACAATAGTTTAATTAATTACATAAATAATTCAATATATTAATTAACAATGAATTGTTTAATTTATTTTATAAATAATTCAAGTGATTATTTCAAAATGAATAGTTTAATTTATTATAAAAATAATTCAAAGTTTAATTTATAATATAAATAATTCAATTGTGTAATTTATTACATCAATAATACAATGGTTTAATTTATAATGAATAGTTTAATTTATTTTAAAAATAATTCAAAGTTTAATTTATTATAAAAATAATTCAAATTTTAATTTATTATAGAAATATTTCAATAGTTTAATTTATTATATTAATAATTCAATGGCTTAATTTATAATGAATTGTTTCATTTATTTTAAAAATAATTCAAAGTTTAATTTATTATATAAAGTTTTCAATATTTTAATTTATAAAGAATTGTTTAATTTATCACATAAATAATACAATAGTTTAATTCATAATGAATTGTTTAATTCATTTTTTAAATAATTCCAGTGATTATTTTAAAATAAATTGATTAATTTATTATAAAAATAATTCAAAGTTTAATTTATTATATAAATAATTCAATGGTTTAATATATAATGAATTGTTTAATATGTTATATAAATAATTCAATAGGTTAATTTGTAATGAATTGTTTAATTTATTTTTAAAATAATTCAAGTGATTATTTTAAAATGAATTGTTTAATTTATTATAAAAATAATTCAATATTTTAATTTATGATGAATTGTTTAATTCATTTTATGAATAATTCAAGTGATTATTTTAAAATAAACTGTTTAATTTATTATGAAAATAATTCAATATGTTAAATTATAATGAATTGTTTAATTTATTTTATAAATAATTCAAGTGATTATTTTAATATGAATTGTTTAATTTATTATAAAAATAATTCAAAGTTTAATTTATTATATAAATAATTCAATGGTTTAACATATTATATAAATAATACAATGGTTTAATTCATAATGAATTGTTTAATTCATTTTATAAATAATTCCAGTGATTATTTTAAAATGAATTGTTTAATTTATTATAAAAATGATTCAAAGTTTAATTTATTATATAAATAATTCAATTGTTCAATTTATTATATAAATAATTCAATGGTTTAATATATAATGAATTGTTTAATATGTTATATAAATAATTCAATAGGTTAATTTATAATGAATTGTTTAATTTATTTTATAAATAATTCAAGTGATTATTTTGAAATGAATTGTTTAATTTATCGTAAAAATAATTCAAAGTTTAATTTATTATATAAATAATTCAATATTTTAATTTATAATGAATTGTTTAATTTATTATATAAATAATACAATGTTTTAATTTATAATGAATTGTTTAAATCATTTTATAAATAATTCAAGTGATTATTTTAAAATAAATTGATTAATTTATTATAAAAATAATTCAAAGTTTAATTTATTATATAAATATTTCAATAGTTTAATTTATCATATAAATAATTGAATAGATTAATTTATAATGAATTTTTAAATTTATTATATATAATTCGATAGTTTAATTTATAATGAATTGTTTTAATTATTACATAAATAATTCAAGTGATTATTTTAAAATGAATTGTTTAATTTATTATATAAATAATTCAATAGGTTAATTTATAATGCATTGTTTAATTTATTATATAAATAATTCAATAGTTTAATTCATAATGAATTGTTTGATTCATTACAAAATTAATTCAAGTGATTATTTGAAAATGAATTGTTTAATTTATTTTAAAAATAATTCAAAGTTTAATTTATTGTATAAATATTTCAATAGTTTAATTTATTATATGAATAATTCAATAGTATAATTTATAGTGAATTTTTTAATTTATTATATAAATAATTCAATAGGTTAATTTATAATGCATTGTTTAATTTATTACATAAATAATTCAAGTGATTATTTTTAAATGAATTGTTAAATTTATTATAAAAATAATTCAAAGTTTAATTTATTTTATAAATAATTCAAGTGATTATTTTAAAATAAATTGATCAATTTATTATAAAAATAATTCAATGTTCAATTTATTATATAGATAATTCAATTGTTTAATTTATTATATAAATAATTCAATAGTTTAATTTATAATGAATTGTTTAATTTATTTTATAAATAATTCAAGTGATTATTTTAAAATGAATTGTTTAATTTATTTTAAAATAATTCAAAGTTTAATTTATTATATAAACAATTCAACATTTTAATTTATAATGAATTGTTTAATTTATCACACAAATAATAGAATAGTTTAATTCATAATGAATTGTTTAATTCATTTTATAAATAATTCCAGTGATTATTTTAAAATAAATAGATTAATTTATTATATAAATAATTCAATTGTTCAATATGTTATATAAATAATTCAATAGGTTAATTTATAATGAATTGTTTAATTTATTATAAAAATAATTCAAAGTTTAAATTATTGTACAAATAATGCAATAGTTTAATTTATTTTATAAATAATTCAAGTGATTATTTTAAAATGAATTGTTTAATTTATTATGAAAATAATTCAAAGTTTAATTTCTAATATAAATAATTCAATATTTTAATTTATTATATAAATAATTCAATGGTTTAATTTATAATGAATTGTTTAATTTATTATATAAATAATACAATAGTTTAATTAATTACATAAATAATTCAATATATTAATTTATAATGAATTGTGTAATTCATTTTATAAATAATTCATGTGGTTATTTTAAAATAAATTGATAAATTTATTATAAAAATGATTCAAAGTTTAATTCATTATAAAAATAATTCAAAGTTTAATTTATTATATAAATAATTCAATGGTTTAATATATAATGAATTGTTTAATATGTTATATAAATAATTCAATAGGTTAATTTGTAATGAATTGTTTAATTTATTTTTTAAATAATTCAAGTGATTATTTTAAAATGAATTGTTTAATTTATTACAAAAATAATTCAATATTTTAATTTATGATGAATTGTTTAATTCATTTTATGAATAATTCAAGTGATTATTTTCAAATGAATTGTTTAATTTATTATAAAAATAATTCAAAGTTTAATTTATTATATAAATAATTCAATATTTTAATTTATAATGAATTTTTTAATTTATCACATAAATAATACAATAGTTTAATTCATAAAGAATTGTTCAATTCATTTCATAAATAATTCCAGTGATAATTTTAAAATAAATTGATTAATTTATTATAAAAATAATTCAAAGATTAATTTATTATATAAATAATTCAATGTTTTAAAATATAATGAATTGTTTAATATATTATATAAATAATTCAATATGTTAAATTATAATGAATTGTTTAATTTATTTTATAAATAATTCAAGTGATTATTTTAATATGAATTGTTTAATTTATTATAAAAATAATTCAAAGTTTAATTTATTATATAAATAATTCAATAGTTTAATTTATTATATAAACAATTCAACATTTTAATTTATAATGAATTGTTTAATTTATCACATAAATAATACAATAGTTTAATTCATAATGAATTGTTTCATTCATTTTATCAATAATTCCAGTGATTATTTTAAAATAAATTGATTAATTTATTATATAAATAATTCAATTGTTCAATTTATTATATAAATAATTCAAGTGATTATTTTAAAATGAATTGTTTAATTTATTATAAAAATAATTCAATAATTTAATTTATGATGAATTGTTTAATTCATTTTATAAATAATTCAAGTGATTATTTTAATATGAATTGTTTAATTTATTATAAAAATAATTCAAAGTTTAATTTATTATATAAATAATTCAATAGTTTAATTTATTATATAAACAATTCAACATTTTAATTTATAATGAATTGTTTAATTTATCACATAAATAATACAATAGTTTAATTCATAATGAATTGTTTCATTCATTTTATCAATAATTCCAGTGATTATTTTAAAATAAATTGATTAATTTATTATATAAATAATTCAATTGTTCAATTTATTATATAAATAATTCAAGTGATTATTTTAAAATGAATTGTTTAATTTATTATAAAAATAATTCAATAATTTAATTTATGATGAATTGTTTAATTCATTTTATAAATAATTCAAGTGATTATTTAAAAATGAATTGTTTAATTTATTATGAAAATAATTCAATGTTTAATTTCTAATATAAATCATTCAATATTTTAGTTTATTATATAAATCATTCAATGGTTTAATTTATAATGAATTGTTTAATTTATTATATAAATAATACAATAGTTTAATTAATAACATAAATAATTCAATATATTAATTTATAATGAATTGTGTAATTCATTTTATAAATAATTCAAGTGATTATTTTAAAATAAATTGATAAATTTATTATAAAAATGATTCAAAGTTTAATTTATTATAAAAATAATTCAAAGTTTAATTTATTATATAAATAATTCAATGGTTTAATATATAATGAATTGTTTAATATGTTATATAAATAATTCAATAGGTTAATTTGTAATGAATTGTTTAATTTATTTTATGAATAATTCATGTGATTATTTTAAAATAAATTGTTTAATTTATTATGAAAATAATTCAAAGTTTAATTTCTTATATAAATAATTCAATGGTTTAATTTATAATGAATTGTTTAAATTATTTTATAAATATTTCAAGTGATTGTTTTAAAATGAATTGTTTAATTTATCATAAAAATAATTCAAAGTTTATTTTATTTTATAAATAATTCAATATTTTAATTTATAATGAATTGTTTAATTTATTATATAAATAATACAATATTTTAATTTATAATGAATTGTTTAATTCATTTTATAAATAATTCAAATGATTATTTTAAAATAAATTGATTAATTTATTATAAAAATAATTCAAAGTTTAATTTATTACATAAATAATTGAAGTGATTATTTTAAAATGAATTGTTAAATTTATTATAAAAATAAATCAAAGTTCAATTTATTATATAAATAATTCAATATTTTCATTTATAATGAATTGTTTAATTCATTTTCGAAATAATTCAAGTGATTATTTTAAAATAAATTGATTAATTTATGATAACAATAATTCAAAGTTTAATTTATTATATAAATAATTCAATGGTTTAATATATAATGAATTGTTTAATATGTTATATAAATAATTCAATAGGTTAATTTGTAATGAATTGTTTAATTTATTTTTAAAATAATTCAAGTGATTATTTTAAAATGAATTGTTTAATTTATTATAAAAATAATTCAATATTTTAATTTATGATGAATTGTTTAATTCATTTTATGAATAATTCAAGTGATTATTTTAAAATAAACTGTTTAATTTATTATGAAAATAATTCAAAGTTTAATTTCTTATATAAATAATTCAATATTTTAATTTATTATATCAATAATTCAATGTTTTAATTTATAATCAATTGTCTAATTTATTATATAAATAATACAATAGTTTAATTAATTACATAAATAATTGAATATGTTAATTTATAATGAATTGTTTAATTCATTTTATAAATAATTCAAATGATTATTTTAAAATAAATTGATTAATTTATTATAAAAATGATTCAAAGTTTAATTTATTATATAAATAATTCAATTGTTCAATTTATTATATAAATAATTCAATGGTTTAATATATAATGAATTGTTTAATATGTTATATAAATAATTCAATAGGTTAATTTATAATGAATTGTTTAATTTATAATAAAAATAATTCAAAGTTTAAATTATTGTACAAATAATGCAATAGTTTAATTTATTTTATAAATAATTCAAGTGATTATTTTAAAATGAATTGTTTAATTTATTATGAAAATAATTCAAAGTTTAATTTCTAATATAAATAATTCAATATTTTAATTTATTATATAAATAATTCAATGGTTTAATTTATAATGAATTGTTTAATTTATTATATAAATAATACAATAGTTTAATTAATTACATAAATAATTCAATATATTAATTTATAATGAATTGTGTAATTCATTTTATAAATAATTCAAGTGATTATTTTAAAATAAATTGATAAATTTATTATAAAAATGATTCAAAGTTTAATTCATTATAAAAATAATTCAAAGTTTAATTTATTATATAAATAATTCAATGGTTTAATATATAATGAATTGTTTAATTTACCACATAAATAATACAATAGTTTAATTTATGATGAATTGTTTAATTCATTTTATGAATAATTCAAGTGATTATTTTAAAATAAATTGTTTAATTTATTATGAAAATAATTCAAAGTTTAATATCTTATATAAATAATTCATTATTTTAATTTATTATATAAATAATTCAATTGTTTAATTTATTTTATAAATAATTCAATATTTTAATTTATAATGAATTGTTTAATTTATTATATAAATAATACAATATTTTAATTTATAATGAATTGTTTAATTCATTTTATAAATAATTCAAGTGATTATTTTAAAATAAATTGATTAATTTATTATAAGAATAGTTCAAAGTTTAATTTATTGCATAAATAATTCAATTGTTTAATTTATTATATCAATAATTCAATTGTTTAATTTATTATATAAATAATTCAATATTTTAATTGATAATGAATTGTTTAATTTATTATATAAATAATACAATAGTTTAATTTATAATTACTTGTTTAATTCATTTTATAAATAATTCAAGTGATTATTTTAAAATAAATTGATTAATTTAGTATAAAAATAATTCAATGGTTTAATTCAAAATGAATTGTTTAATTTATTTTATAAATAATTCAAGTGATTATTTTCAAATGAATTGTTTAATTTATTATAAAAATAATTCAAAGTTTAATTTATTATATAAATAATTCAATATTTTAATTTATAATGAATTGTTTAATTTATCACATAAATAATACAATAGTTTAATTCATAAAGAATTGTTTAATTCATTTCATAAATAATTCCAGTGATAATTTTAAAATAAATTGATTAATTTATTATAAAAATAATTCACAGATTAATTTATTATATAAATAATTCAATGGTTTAAAATATAATGAATTGTTTAATATATTATATAAATAATTCAATATGTTAAATTATAATGAATTGTTTAATTTATTTTATAAATAATTCAAGTGATTATTTTAATATGAATTGTTTAATTTATTATAAAAATAATTCAAAGTTTAATTTATTATATAAATAATTCAATAGTTTAATTTATTATATAAACAATTCAACATTTTAATTTATAATGAATTGTTTAATTTATCACATAAATAATACAATAGTTTAATTCATAATGAATTGTTTCATTCATTTTATCAATAATTCCAGTGATTATTTTAAAATAAATTGATTAATTTATTATATAAATAATTCAATTGTTCAATTTATTATATAAATAATTCAAGTGATTATTTTAAAATGAATTGTTTAATTTATTATAAAAATAATTCAATAATTTAATTTATGATGAATTGTTTAATTCATTTTATAAATAATTCAAGTGATTATTTTAATATGAATTGTTTAATTTATTATAAAAATAATTCAAAGTTTAATTTATTATATAAATAATTCAATAGTTTAATTTATTATATAAACAATTCAACATTTTAATTTATAATGAATTGTTTAATTTATCACATAAATAATACAATAGTTTAATTCATAATGAATTGTTTCATTCATTTTATCAATAATTCCAGTGATTATTTTAAAATAAATTGATTAATTTATTATATAAATAATTCAATTGTTCAATTTATTATATAAATAATTCAAGTGATTATTTTAAAATGAATTGTTTAATTTATTATAAAAATAATTCAATAATTTAATTTATGATGAATTGTTTCAATTATTACATAAATAATTCAAGTGATTATTTTAAAATGAATTGTTTAATTTATTATATAAATAATTCAAAGTTTAATTTATTATATAAATAATTCAATGGTTTAATTTATTATATAAACAATTCAACATTTTAATTTATAATGAATTGTTTAATTTATCACATAAATAATACAATAGTTTAATTCATAATGAATTGTTTCATTCATTTTATAAATAATTCAAGTGATTATTTTGAAATAAATTGATTAATTTATTATAAAAATAATTCAAAGTTTAATTTATTATATAAATATTTCAATAGTTTAATTTATCATATAAATAATTGAAAAGATTAATTTATAATGAATTTTTAAATTTATTATATATAATTCGATAGTTTAATTTATAATGAATTGTTTTAATTATTACATAAATAATTCAAGTGATTATTTTAAAATGAATTGTTTAATTTATTATATAAATAATTCAATCGGTTAATTTATAATGCATTGTTTAATTTATTATATAAATAATTCAATAGTTTAATTTATTATATAAATAATTCAATATGTTAATTTATAATGAATTGTTTAATTTATTATATAAATAATACAATATTTTAATTTATAATGAATTGTTTAAATCATTTTATAAATAATTCAAGTGATTATTTTGAAATAAATTGATTAATTTATTATAAAAATAATTCAAAGTTTAATTTATTATATAAATATTTCAATAGTTTAATTTATCATATAAATAATTGAATAGATTAATTTATAATGAATTTTTAAATTTATTATATATAATTCGATAGTTTAATTTATAATGAATTGTTTTAATTATTACATAAATAATTCAAGTGATTATTTTAAAATGAATTGTTTAATTTACTATATAAATAATTCAATCGGTTAATTTATAATGCATTGTTTAATTTATTATATAAATAATTCAATAGTTTAATTCATAATGAATTGTTTGATTCATTACAAAATTAATTCAAGTGATTATTTTAAAATGAATTGTTTAATTTATTTTAAAAATAATTCAAAGTTTAATTTATTGTATAAATATTTCAATAGTTTAATTTATTATATGAATAATTCAATAGTATAATTTCTAATGAATTGTTTAATTTATTATATAAATAATTCAATAGGTTAATTTATAATGCATTGTTTAATTTATTACATAAATAATTCAAGTGATTATTTTTACATGAATTGTTAAATTTATTATAAAAATAATTCAAAGTTTAATTTATTTTATAAATAATTCAAGTGATTATTTTAAAATAAATTGATCAATTTATTATAAAAATAATTCAATGTTCAATTTATTATATAGATAATTCAATTGTTTAATTTATTATATAAATAATTCAATAGTTTAATTTATAATGAATTGTTTAATTTATTTTATAAATAATTCAAGTGATTATTTTAAAATGAATTGTTTAATTTATTTTAAAAAGAATTCAAAGTTTAATTTATTATATAAACAATTCAACATTTTAATTTATAATGAATTGTTTAATTTATCACATAAATAATACAATAGTTTAATTCATAATGAATTGTTTAATTCATTTTATAAATAATTCCAGTGATTATTTTAAAATAAATTGATTAATTTATTATATAAATAATTCAATTGTTCAATTTATTATATAAATAATTCAATGGTTTAATATATAATGAATTGTTTAATATATTATATAAATAATTCAATAGGTTAATTTATAATGAATTGTTTAATTTATTATAAAAATAATTCAAAGTTTAAATTATTGTACAAATAATGCAATAGTTTAATTTATTTTATAAATAATTCAAGTGATTATTTTAAAATGAATTGTTTAATTTATTATGAAAATAATTCAAAGTTTAATTTCTAATATAAATAATTCAATATTTTAATTTATCATATAAATAATTCATTGGTTTAATTTAAAATGAATTGTTTAATTTATTACATAAATAATACAATAGTTTAATTAATTACATAAATAATTCAATATATTAATTTATAATGAATTGTGTAATTCATTTTATAAATAATTCAAGTGATTATTTTAAAATAAATTGATTAATTTATTATAAAAATGATTCAAAGTTTAATTCATTATAATAATAATTCAAAGTTTAATTTATTATATAAATAATTCAATGGTTTAATATATAATGAATTGTTTAATATGTTATATAAATAATTCAATCGGTTAATTTGTAATGAATTGTTTAATTTATTTTTTAAATAATTCAAGTGATTATTTTAAAATGAATTGTTTAATTTATTACAAAAATAATTCAATATTTTAATTTATGATGAATTGTTTAATTCATTTTATGAATAATTCAAGTCATTATTTTAAAATAAATTGTTTAATTTATTATGAAAATAATTCAAAGTTTAATTTCTTATATAAATAATTCAATATTTTAATTTATGATATAAATAATTCAATGGTTTAATTTATAATGAATTGTTTAAATTATTTTATAAATAATTCAAGTGATTGTTTTAAAATGAATTGTTTAATTTATCATAAAAATAATTCAAAGTTTAATTTATTTTATAAATAATTCAATATTTTAATTTATAATGAATTGTTTAATTTATTATATAAATAATACAATATTTTAATTTATAATGAATTGTTTAATTCATTTTATAAATAATTCAAGTGATTATTTTAAAATAAATTGATTAATTTAGTATAAAAATAATTCCATGGTTTAATTCAAAATGAATTGTTTAATTTATTTTATAAATAATTCAAGTGATTATTTTCAAATGAATTGTTTAATTTATTATAAAAATAATTCAAAGTTTAATTTATTATATAAATAATTCAATATTTTAATTTATAATGAATTGTTTAATTTATCACATAAATAATACAATAGTTTAATTCATAAAGAATTGTTTAATTCATTTCATAAATAATTCCAGTGATAATTTAAAAAAAAATTGATTAATTTATTCTAAAAATAATTCAAAGATTAATTTATTATATAAATAATTCAATGGTTTAATATATAATGAATTGTTTAATATATTATATAAATAATTCAATATGTTAAATTATAATAAATTGTTTAATTTATTTTATAAATAATTCAAGTGATTATTTTAATATGAATTGTTTAATTTATTATAAAAATAATTCAAAGTTTAATTTATTATATAAATAATTCAATGGTTTAATTTATTATATAAACAATTCAACATTTTAATTTATAATGAATTGTTTAATTTATCACATAAATAATACAATAGTTTAATTCATAATGAATTGTTTCATTCATTTTATCAATAATTCCAGTGATTATTTTAAAATAAATTGATTAATTTATTATATAAATAATTCAATTGTTCAATTTATTATATAAATAATTCAAGTGATTATTTTAAAATGAATTGTTTAATTTATTATAAAAATAATTCAAAGTTTAATTTCTAATATAAATAATTCAATATTTTAATTTATTATATAAATAATTCAATGGTTTAATTTATAATGAATTGTTTAATTTATTATATAAATAATACAATAGTTTAATTAATTACATAAATAATTCAATATATTAATTTATAATGAATTGTGTAATTCATTTTATAAATAATTCAAGTGATTATTTTAAAATAAATTGATAAATTTATTATAAAAATGATTCAAAGTTTAATTTATTATAAAAATAATTCAAAGTTTAATTTATTATATAAATAATTCAATGGTTTAATATATAATGAATTGTTTAATATGTTATATAAATAATTCAACAGGTTAATTTGTAATGAATTGTTTAATTTATTTTATGAATAATTCAAGTGATTATTTTAAAATAAATTGTTTAATTTATTATGAAAATAATTCAAAGTTTAATTTCTTATATAAATAATTCAATATTTTAATTTATTATATAAATAATTCAATGGTTTAATTTATAATGAATTGTTTAAATTATTTTATAAATAATTCAAGTGATTGTTTTAAAATGAATTGTTTAATTTATCATAAAAATAATTCAAAGTTTATTTTATTTTATAAATAATTCAATATTTTAATTTATAATGAATTGTTTAATTTATTATATAAATAATTCAATAGGTTAATTTATAATGCATTGTTTAATTTATTATATGTATAATTGAAGTGATTATCTTTGAATGAATTGTTTCATATATTATAAAAATAATTCAATGGTTTAATTTATAATGAATTGTTTAATTTATTATATAAATAATACAATAGTTTAATTAATTACATAAATAATTCAATATATTAATTAACAATGAATTGTTTAATTTATTATTAAAATAATTCAAAGTTTAAATTATTGTACAAATAATGCAATAGTTTAATTTATTTTATAAATAATTCAAGTGATTATTTTAAAATGAATTGTTTAATTTATTATGAAAATAATTCAAAGTTTAATTTCTAATATAAATAATTCAATATTTTAATTTATTATATAAATAATTCAATGGTTTAATTTATAATGAATTGTTTAATTTATTATATAAATAATACAATAGTTTAATTAATTACATAAATAATTCAATATATTAATTTATAATGAATTGTGTAATTCATTTTATAAATAATTCAAGTGATTATTTTAAAATAAATTGAGAAATTTATTATAAAAATGATTCAAAGTTTAATTTATTATAAAAATAATTCAAAGTTTAATTTATTATATAAATAATTCAATGGTTTAATATATAATGAATTGTTTAATATGTTATATAAATAATTCAACAGGTTAATTTGTAATGAATTGTTAAATTTATTATAAAAATAATTCAAGTGATTATTTTAAAATAAATTGTTTAATTTATTATGAAAATAATTCAAAGTTTAATTTCTTATATAAATAATTCAATATTTTAATTTATTATATAAATAATTCAATGGTTTAATTTATAATGAATTGTTTAAATTATTTTATAAATAATTCAAGTGATTGTTTTAAAATGAATTGTTTAATTTATCATAAAAATAATTCAAAGTTTATTTTATTTTATAAATAATTCAATATTTTAATTTATAATGAATTGTTTAATTTATTATATAAATAATACAATATTTTAATTTATAATGAATTGTTTAATTCATTTTATAAATAATTCAAGTGAATATTTTAAAATAAATTGATTAATTTATTATAAAAATAATTCAAAGTTTAATTTATTACATAAATAATTGAAGTGATTATTTTAAAATGAATTGTTAAATTTATTATAAAAATAATTCAATATTTTCATTTATAATGAATTGTTTAATTCATTTTAGAAATAATTCAAGTGATTATTTTAAAATAAATTGATTAATTTATGATAACAATAATTCAAAGTTTAATTTATAATATAAATAATTCAATTGTTTAATTTATTACATAAATAATACAATGGTTTAATTTATAATGAATAGTTTAATTTATTATATAAATAATTCAATAGGTTAATTTATAATGCATTGTTTAATTTATTATATGTATAATTGAAGTGATTATCTTTGAATGAATTGTTTCATATATTATAAAAATAATTCAATGGTTTAGTTTATAATGAATTGTTTAATTTATTATATAAATAATACAATAGTTTAATTAATTACATAAATAATTCAATATATTAATTTATAATGAATTGTTTAATTCATTTTATAAATAATTCAAGTGATTATTTTAAAATAAATTGATTAATTTATTATAAAAATAATTAAAAGATTAATTTATGATATAAATAATTCAATTGTTTAATTTATTATATAAATAATTCAATAGGTTAATTTATAATGAATTGTTTAATTTATTATATAAATAATTCAATAGGTTAATTTATAATGCATTGTTTAATTTATTATATGTATAATTGAAGTGATTATCTTTGAATGAATTGTTTCATATATTATAAAAATAATTCAATGGTTTAATTTATAATGAATTGTTTAATTTATTATATAAATAATACAATAGTTTAATTAATTACATAAATAATTCAATATATTAATTAACAATGAATTGTTTAATTTATTTTATAAATAATTCAAGTGATTATTTTAAAATGAATAGTTTAATTTATTATAAAAATAATTCAAAGTTTAATTTATAATATAAATAATTCAATAGTTTAATTAATTACATAAATAATTCAATATATTAATTTATAATGAATTGTTTAATTCATTTTATAAATAATTCAAGTGATTATTTTAAAATAAATTGATTAATTTATTATAAAAATAATTAAAAATTAATTTATGATATAAATAATTCAATTGTTTAATTTATTATATAAATAATTCAATAGGTTAATTTATAATGAATTGTTTAATTTATTATATAAATAATTCAATAGGTTAATTTATAATGCATTGTTTAATTTATTATATGTATAATTGAAGTGATTATCTTTGAATGAATTGTTTCATATATTATAAAAATAATTCAATGGTTTAATTTATAATGAATTGTTTAATTTATTATAAAAATAATTCAATAATTTAATTTATGATGAATTGTTTCAATTATTACATAAATAATTCAAGTGATTATTTTAAAATGAATTGTTTAATTTATTATATAAATAATTCAAAGTTTAATTTATTATATAAATAATTCAATGGTTTAATTTATTATATAAACAATTCAACATTTTAATTTATAATGAATTGTTTAATTTATCACATAAATAATACAATAGTTTAATTCATAATGAATTGTTTCATTCATTTTATAAATAATTCAAGTGATTATTTTGAAATAAATTGATTAATTTATTATAAAAATAATTCAAAGTTTAATTTATTATATAAATATTTCAATAGTTTAATTTATCATATAAATAATTGAAAAGATTAATTTATAATGAATTTTTAAATTTATTATATATAATTCGATAGTTTAATTTATAATGAATTGTTTTAATTATTACATAAATAATTCAAGTGATTATTTTAAAATGAATTGTTTAATTTATTATATAAATAATTCAAAGTTTAATTTATTATATAAATAATTCAATGGTTTAATTTATTATATAAACAATTCAACATTTTAATTTATAATGAATTGTTTAATTTATCACATAAATAATACAATAGTTTAATTCATAATGAATTGTTTCATTCATTTTATAAATAATTCAAGTGATTATTTTGAAATAAATTGATTAATTTATTATAAAAATAATTCAAAGTTTAATTTATTATATAAATATTTCAATAGTTTAATTTATCATATAAATAATTGAATAGATTAATTTATAATGAATTTTTAAATTTATTATATATAATTCGATAGTTTAATTTATAATGAATTGTTTTAATTATTACATAAATAATTCAAGTGATTATTTTAAAATGAATTGTTTAATTTATTATATAAATAATTCAATCGGTTAATTTATAATGCATTGTTTAATTTATTATATAAATAATTCAATAGTTTAATTTATTATATAAATAATTCAATATGTTAGTTTATAATGAATTGTTTAATTTATTATATAAATAATACAATATTTTAATTTATAATGAATTGTTTAAATCATTTTATAAATAATTCAAGTGATTATTTTGAAATAAATTGATTAATTTATTATAAAAATAATTCAAAGTTTAATTTATTATATAAATATTTCAATAGTTTAATTTATCATATAAATAATTGAATAGATTAATTTATAATGAATTTTTAAATTTATTATATATAATTCGATAGTTTAATTTATAATGAATTGTTTTAATTATTACATAAATAATTCAAGTGATTATTTTAAAATGAATTGTTTAATTTACTATATAAATAATTCAATCGGTTAATTTATAATGCATTGTTTAATTTATTATATAAATAATTCAATAGTTTAATTCATAATGAATTGTTTGATTCATTACAAAATTAATTCAAGTGATTATTTTAAAATGAATTGTTTAATTTATTTTAAAAATAATTCAAAGTTTAATTTATTGTATAAATATTTCAATAGTTTAATTTATTATATGAATAATTCAATAGTATAATTTATAATGAATTGTTTAATTTATTATATAAATAATTCAATAGGTTAATTTATAATGCATTGTTTAATTTATTACATAAATAATTCAAGTGATTATTTTTACATGAATTGTTAAATTTATTATAAAAATAATTCAAAGTTTAATTTATTTTATAAATAATTCAAGTGATTATTTTAAAATAAATTGATCAATTTAGTATAAAAATAATTCAATGTTCAATTTATTATATAGATAATTCAATTGTTTAATTTATTATATAAATAATTCAATAGTTTAATTTATAATGAATTGTTTAATTTATTTTATAAATAATTCAAGTGATTATTTTAAAATGAATTGTTTAATTTATTTTAAAAAGAATTCAAAGTTTAATTTATTATATAAACAATTCAACATTTTAATTTATAATGAATTGTTTAATTTATCACATAAATAATACAATAGTTTAATTCATAATGAATTGTTTAATTCATTTTATAAATAATTCCAGTGATTATTTTAAAATAAATTGATTAATTTATTATATAAATAATTCAATTGTTCAATTTATTATATAAATAATTCAATGGTTTAATATATAATGAATTGTTTAATATATTATATAAATAATTCAATAGGTTAATTTATAATGAATTGTTTAATTTATTATAAAAATAATTCAAAGTTTAAATTATTGTACAAATAATGCAATAGTTTAATTTATTTTATAAATAATTCAAGTGATTATTTTAAAATGAATTGTTTAATTTATTATGAAAATAATTCAAAGTTTAATTTCTAATATAAATAATTCAATATTTTAATTTATCATATAAATAATTCATTGGTTTAATTTAAAATGAATTGTTTAATTTATTACATAAATAATACAATAGTTTAATTAATTACATAAATAATTCAATATATTAATTTATAATGAATTGTGTAATTCATTTTATAAATAATTCAAGTGATTATTTTAAAATAAATTGATTAATTTATTATAAAAATGATTCAAAGTTTAATTCATTATAATAATAATTCAAAGTTTAATTTATTATATAAATAATTCAATGGTTTAATATATAATGAATTGTTTAATATGTTATATAAATAATTCAATCGGTTAATTTGTAATGAATTGTTTAATTTATTTTTTAAATAATTCAAGTGATTATTTTAAAATGAATTGTTTAATTTATTACAAAAATAATTCAATATTTTAATTTATGATGAATTGTTTAATTCATTTTATGAATAATTCAAGTCATTATTTTAAAATAAATTGTTTAATTTATTATGAAAATAATTCAAAGTTTAATTTCTTATATAAATAATTCAATATTTTAATTTATGATATAAATAATTCAATGGTTTAATTTATAATGAATTGTTTAAATTATTTTATAAATAATTCAAGTGATTGTTTTAAAATGAATTGTTTAATTTATCATAAAAATAATTCAAAGTTTAATTTATTTTATAAATAATTCAATATTTTAATTTATAATGAATTGTTTAATTTATTATATAAATAATACAATATTTTAATTTATAATGAATTGTTTAATTCATTTTAGAAATAATTCAAGTGATTATTTTAAAATAAATTGATTAATTTAGTATAAAAATAATTCCATGGTTTAATTCAAAATGAATTGTTTAATTTATTTTATAAATAATTCAAGTGATTATTTTCAAATGAATTGTTTAATTTATTATAAAAATAATTCAAAGTTTAATTTATTATATAAATAATTCAATATTTTAATTTATAATGAATTGTTTAATTTATCACATAAATAATACAATAGTTTAATTCATAAAGAATTGTTTAATTCATTTCATAAATAATTCCAGTGATAATTTTTTAAAAAATTGATTAATTTATTATAAAAATAATTCAAAGATTAATTTATTATATAAATAATTCAATGGTTTAATATATAATGAATTGTTTAATATATTATATAAATAATTCAATATGTTAAATTATAATAAATTGTTTAATTTATTTTATAAATAATTCAAGTGATTATTTTAATATGAATTGTTTAATTTATTATAAAAATAATTCAAAGTTTAATTTATTATATAAATAATTCAATGGTTTAATTTATTATATAAACAATTCAACATTTTAATTTATAATGAATTGTTTAATTTATCACATAAATAATACAATAGTTTAATTCATAATGAATTGTTTCATTCATTTTATCAATAATTCCAGTGATTATTTTAAAATAAATTGATTAATTTATTATATAAATAATTCAATTGTTCAATTTATTATATAAATAATTCAAGTGATTATTTTAAAATGAATTGTTTAATTTATTATAAAAATAATTCAATAATTTAATTTATGATGAATTGTTTAATTCATTTTATAAATAATTCAAGTGATTATTTTAAAATGAATTGTTTAATTTATTATGAAAATAATTCAAAGTTTAATTTCTAATATAAATAATTCAATATTTTAATTTATTATATAAATAATTCAATGGTTTAATTTATAATGAATTGTTTAATTTATTATATAAATAATACAATAGTTTAATTAATTACATAAATAATTCAATATATGAATTTATAATGAATTGTGTAATTCATTTTATAAATAATTCAAGTGATTATTTTAAAATAAATTGATAAATTTATTATAAAAATGATTCAAATTTTAATTTATTATAAAAATAATTCAAAGTTTAATTTATTATATAAATAATTCAATGGTTTAATATATAATGAATTGTTTAATATGTTATATAAATAATTCAACAGGTTAATTTGTAATGAATTGTTTAATTTATTTTATGAATAATTCAAGTGATTATTTTAAAATAAATTGTTTAATTTATTATGAAAATAATTCAAAGTTTAATTTCTTATATAAATAATTCAATATTTTAATTTATTATATAAATAATTCAATGGTTTAATTTATAATGAATTGTTTAAATTATTTTATAAATAATTCAAGTGATTGTTTTAAAATGAATTGTTTAATTTATCATAAAAATAATTCAAAGTTTATTTTATTTTATAAATAATTCAATATTTTAATTTATAATGAATTGTTTAATTTATTATATAAATAATACAATATTTTAATTTATAATGAATTGTTTAATTCATTTTATAAATAATTCAAGTGATTATTTTAAAATAAATTGATTAATTTATTATAAAAATAATTCAAAGTTTAATTTATTACATAAATAATTGAAGTGATTATTTTAAAATGAATTGTTAAATTTATTATAAAAATAATTCAATATTTTCATTTATAATGAATTGTTTAATTCATTTTAGAAATAATTCAAGTGATTATTTTAAAATAAATTGATTAATTTATGATAACAATATTTCAAAGTTTAATTTATAATATAAATAATTCAATTGTTTAATTTATTACATAAATAATACAATGGTTTAATTTATAATGAATAGTTTAATTTATTATATAAATAATTCAATAGGTTAATTTATAATGCATTGTTTAATTTATTATATGTATAATTGAAGTGATTATCTTTGAATGAATTGTTTCATATATTATAAAAATAATTCAATGGTTTAATTTATAATGAATTGTTTAATTTATTATATAAATAATACAATAGTTTAATTAATTACATAAATAATTCAATATATTAATTTATAATGAATTGTTTAATTCATTTTATAAATAATTCAAGTGATTATTTTAAAATAAATTGATTAATTTATTATAAAAATAATTAAAAGATTAATTTATGATATAAATAATTCAATTGTTTAATTTATTATATAAATAATTCAATAGGTTAATTTATAATGAATTGTTTAATTTATTATATAAATAATTCAATAGGTTAATTTATAATGCATTGTTTAATTTATTATATGTATAATTGAAGTGATTATCTTTGAATGAATTGTTTCATATATTATAAAAATAATTCAATGGTTTAATTTATAATGAATTGTTTAATTTATTATATAAATAATACAATAGTTTAATTAATTACATAAATAATTCAATATATTAATTAACAATGAATTGTTTAATTTATTATTAAAATAATTCAAAGTTTAAATTATTGTACAAATAATGCAATAGTTTAATTTATTTTATAAATAATTCAAGTGATTATTTTAAAATGAATTGTTTAATTTATTATGAAAATAATTCAAAGTTTAATTTCTAATATAAATAATTCAATATTTTAATTTATTATATAAATAATTCAATGGTTTAATTTATAATGAATTGTTTAATTTATTATATAAATAATACAATAGTTTAATTAATTACATAAATAATTCAATATATTAATTTATAATGAATTGTTTAATTCATTTTATAAATAATTCAAGTGATTATTTTAAAATAAATTGATTAATTTATTATAAAAATAATTAAAAGATTAATTTATGATATAAATAATTCAATTGTTTAATTTATTATATAAATAATTCAATAGGTTAATTTATAATGAATTGTTTAATTTATTATATAAATAATTCAATAGGTTAATTTATAATGCATTGTTTAATTTATTATATGTATAATTGAAGTGATTATCTTTGAATGAATTGTTTCATATATTATAAAAATAATTCAATGGTTTAATTTATAATGAATTGTTTAATTTATTATATAAATAATACAATAGTTTAATTAATTACATAAATAATTCAATATATTAATTAACAATTAATTGTTTAATTTATTTTATAAATAATTCAAGTGATTATTTTAAAATGAATAGTTTAATTTATTATAAAAATAATTCAAAGTTTAATTTATAATATAAATAATTCAATTGTTTAATTTATTACATCAATAATACAATGGTTTAATTTATAATGAATTGTTTAATTTATTTTAAAAATAATTCAAGTGATAATTATAAAAGGAATAGTTTAATTTATTATAAAAATAATTAAAAGATTAATTTATGATATAAATAATTCAATTGTTTAATTTATTATATAAATAATTCAATTGTTTAATTTATTATATAAATAATTCAATAGGTTAATTTATAATGCATTGTTTAATTTATTATATGTATAATTGAAGTGATTATCTTTGAATGAATTGTTTAATATATTATAAAAATAATTCAATGGTTTAATTTATAATGAATTGTTTAATTTATTATATAAATAATACAATAGTTTAATTAACTACATAAATAATTCAATATATTAATTTATAATGAATTGTTTAATTCATTTTATAAATAATTCAAGTGATTATTTTAAAATAAATTGATTAATTTATTATAAAAATAATTAAAAGTTTAATTTATTATATAAATAATTCAATTGTTTAATTTATAATGAATTTTTACATTTATTATATATATAATTCGATAGTTTAATTTATAATGAATTGTTTTATTTGTTACATAGATAATTCAAGTGAATATTTTAAAATGAATTGTTTAATTTATTATATAAATAATTCAATAGGTTAATTAACAATGAATTGTTTAATTTATTTTAAAAATAATTCAAGTGATTATTTTAAAAGGAATAGTTTAATTTATTATAAAAATAATTAAAAGATTAATTTATGATATAAATAATTCAATTGTTTAATTTATTATATAAATAATTCAATTGTTTAATTTATTATATAAATAATTCAATTGTTTAATTTATTATATAAATAATTCAATAGGTTAATTTATAATGCATTGTTTAATTTATTATATGTATAATTGAAGTGATTATCTTTGAATGAATTGTTTAATATATTATAAAAATAATTCAATGGTTTAATTTATAATGAATTGTTTAATTTATTATATAAATAATACAATAGTTTAATTAATTACATAAATAATTCAATATATTAATTTATAATGAATTGTTTAATTCATTTTATAAATAATTCAAGTGATTATTTTAAAATAAATTGATTAATTTATTATAAAAATAATTAAAAGTTTAATTTATTATATAAATAATTCAATTGTTTAATTTATAATGAATTTTTACATTTATTATATATATAATTCGATAGTTTAATTTATAATGAATTGTTTTATTTGTTACATAGATAATTCAAGTGAATATTTTAAAATGAATTGTTCAATTTATTATATAAATAATTCAATAGGTTAATTAACAATGAATTGTTTAATTTATTTTAAAAATAATTCAAGTGATTATTTTAAAAGGAATAGTTTAATTTATTATAAAAATAATTCAAAGTTTAATTTATGATATAAATAATTAAATTGTTTAATTCATTATATAAATAATTCAATGGTTTAATTTATAATGAATTGTTTAATTTATTATATAAATAATACAATAGTTTAATTAATTACATAAATAATTCAATATATTAATTTATAATGAATTGTTTAATTCATTTTATAAATAATTCAAGTGATTATTTTAAAATAAATTGAATAATTTATTATAAAAATAGTTCAAAGTTTAATTTATTATATAAATAATTCAATTGTTTAATTTATTATATAAATAATTCAATAGTTTAATTTATAATGAATTGTTTAATTTATTTTATAAATAATTCAAGTGATTATTTTAAAATGAATAGTTTAATTTATTTTAAAAATAATTCAAAGTTTAATTTATTACATAAACAATTCAACATTTTAATTTATAATGAATTGTTTAATTTATCACATAAATAATACAATAGTTTAATTCATAATGAATTGTTTAATTCATTTTATAAATAATTCCAGTGATTATTTTAAAATAAATTGATTAATTTATTATAAAAATAATTCAAAGTTTAATTTATTGTATAAATAATTCAATTGTTCAATTTATTATATAAATAATTCAATGGTTTAATATATAATGAATTGTTTAACATGTTATATAAATAATTCAATAGGTTAATTTATAATGAATTGTTTAATTTATTTTATAAACAATTCAAGTGATTATTTTAAAATGAATTGTTTAATTTATTGTAAAAATAATTCAATATTTTAATTTATGATGAATTGTTTGATTCATTTTATAAATAATTCAAGTGATTATTTTTAAATGAATTGTTTAATTTATTATGAAAATAATTCAAAGTTTAATTTCTTATATAAATAATTCAATATTTTAATCTTTTATATAAATAATTCAATGGTTTAATTTATAATGAATTGTTTAATTTATTATATAAATAATACAATAGTTTAATTAATTACATAAATAATTCAACATATTAATTTATAATGAATTGTTTAATTCATTTTATAAATAATTCAAGTGATTAGTTTAAAATAAATTGATAAATTTATTATAAAAATGATACAAAGTTTAATTTATTATATAAATAATTCAATGGTTTAATATATAATGAATTGTTTAATATGTTATATAAATAATTTAATAGGTTAATTTTTAATGAATTGTTTAATTTATTTTATAAATAATTCAAGTGATTATTTTAAAATGAATAGTTTAATTTATTACAAAAATAATTCAAAGTTTAATTTATGATATAAATAATTCAATTGTTTAATTTATTATATAAATAATTCAATGGTTTAATTTATAATGAAATGTTTAATTTATTATATAAATAATACAATAGTTTAATTAATTACATAAATAATTCAATATATTAATTTATAATGAATTGTTCAATTCATTTGATAAATAATTCAAATTTTAATTTATTATACAAATATTTCAATAGTTTAATTTATTATATTAATAATCAAATGGTTTAATTTATAATGAATTGTTTAATATATTATATAAATAATTCAATAGGTGAATTAACAATGAATTGTTTAATTTATTATATAAATAATTCAAGTGATTATTTTAAAATGAATTGTTTAATTTATTATAAAAATAATTCAAAGTTTAATTTATAATGAATTGTTTAATTCATTTTAGAAATAATTCAAGTGATTATTTTAAAATAAATTGATTAATTTATGATAACAATAATTCAAAGTTTAATTTATAATATAAATAATTCAATTGTTTAATTTATTACATAAATAATACAATGGTTTAATTTATAATGAATAGTTTAATTTATTATATAAATAATTCAATAGGTTAATTTATAATGCATTGTTTAATTTATTATATGTATAATTGAAGTGATTATCTTTGAATGAATTGTTTCATATATTATAAAAATAATTCAATGGTTTAATTTATAATGAATTGTTTAATTTATTATATAAATAATACAATAGTTTAATTAATTACATAAATAATTCAATATATTAATTTATAATGAATTGTTTAATTCATTTTATAAATAATTCAAGTGATTATTTTAAAATAAATTGATTAATTTATTATAAAAATAATTAAAAGATTAATTTATGATATAAATAATTCAATTGTTTAATTTATTATATAAATAATTCAATAGGTTAATTTATAATGAATTGTTTAATTTATTATATAAATAATTCAATAGGTTAATTTATAATGCATTGTTTAATTTATTATATGTATAATTGAAGTGATTATCTTTGAATGAATTGTTTCATATATTATAAAAATAATTCAATGGTTTAATTTATAATGAATTGTTTAATTTATTATATAAATAATACAATAGTTTAATTAATTACATAAATAATTCAATATATTAATTAACAATGAATTGTTTAATTTATTTTATAAATAATTCAAGTGATTATTTTAAAATGAATAGTTTAATTTATTATAAAAATAATTCAAAGTTTAATTTATAATATAAATAATTCAATTGTTTAATTTATTACATAAATAATACAATGGTTTAATTTATAATGAATAGTTTAATTTATTTTAAAAATAATTCAAGTGATTATTTTAAAATGAATAGTTTAATTTATTATAAAAATAATTAAAAGATTAATTTATGATATAAATAATTCAATTGTTTAATTTATTATATAAATAATTCAATAGGTTAATTTATAATGAATTGTTTAATTTATTATATAAATAATTCAATAGGTTAATTTATAATGCATTGTTTAATTTATTATATGTATAATTGAAGTGATTATCTTTGAATGAATTGTTTAATATATTATAAAAATAATTCAATGGTTTAATTTATAATGAATTGTTTAATTTATTATATAAATAATACAATAGTTTAATTAATTACATAAATAATTCAATATATTAATTTATAATGAATTGTTTAATTCATTTTATAAATAATTCAAGTGATTATTTTAAAATAAATTGATTAATTTATTATAAAAATAATTAAAAGATTAATTTATGATATAAATAATTCAATTGTTTAATTTATTATATAAATAATTCAATAGGTTAATTTATAATGAATTGTTTAATTTATTATATAAATAATTCAATAGGTTAATTTATAATGCATTGTTTAATTTATTATATGTATAATTGAAGTGATTATCTTTGAATGAATTGTTTCATATATTATAAAAATAATTCAATGGTTTAATTTATAATGAATTGTTTAATTTATTATATAAATAATACAATAGTTTAATTAATTACATAAATAATTCAATATATTAATTAACAATGAATTGTTTAATTTATTTTATAAATAATTCAAGTGATTATTTTAAAATGAATAGTTTAATTTATTATAAAAATAATTCAAAGTTTAATTTATAATATAAATAATTCAATTGTTTAATTTATTACATCAATAATACAATGGTTTAATTTATAATGAATAGTTTAATTTATTTTTAAAATAATTCAAGTGATAATTATAAAAGGAATAGTTTAATTTATTATAAAAATAATTAAAAGATTAATTTATGATATAAATAATTCAATTGTTTAATTTATTATATAAATAATTCAATTGTTTAATTTATTATATAAATAATTCAATAGGTTAATTTATAATGCATTGTTTAATTTATTATATGTATAATTGAAGTGATTATCTTTGAATGAATTGTTTAATATATTATAAAAATAATTCAATGGTTTAATTTATAATGAATTGTTTAATTTATTATATAAATAATACAATAGTTTAATTAATTACATAAATAATTCAATATATTAATTTATAATGAATTGTTTAATTCATTTTATAAATAATTCAAGTGATTATTTTAAAATAAATTGATTAATTTATTATAAAAATAATTAAAAGTTTAATTTATTATATAAATAATTCAATTGTTTAATTTATAATGAATTTTTACATTTATTATATATATAATTCGATAGTTTAATTTATAATGAATTGTTTTATTTGTTACATAGATAATTCAAGTGAATATTTTAAAATGAATTGTTTAATTTATTATATAAATAATTCAATAGGTTAATTAACAATGAATTGTTTAATTTATTTTAAAAATAATTCAAGTGATTATTTTAAAAGGAATAGTTTAATTTATTATAAAAATAATTAAAAGATTAATTTATGATATAAATAATTCAATTGTTTAATTTATTATATAAATAATTCAATTGTTTAATTTATTATATAAATAATTCAATAGGTTAATTTATAATGCATTGTTTAATTTATTATATGTATAATTGAAGTGATTATCTTTGAATGAATTGTTTAATATATTATAAAAATAATTCAATGGTTTAATTTATAATGAATTGTTTAATTTATTATATAAATAATACAATAGTTTAATTAATTACATAAATAATTCAATATATTAATTTATAATGAATTGTTTAATTCATTTTATAAATAATTCAAGTGATTATTTTAAAATAAATTGATTAATTTATTATAAAAATAATTAAAAGTTTAATTTATTATATAAATAATTCAATTGTTTAATTTATAATGAATTTTTACATTTATTATATATATAATTCGATAGTTTAATTTATAATGAATTGTTTTATTTGTTACATAGATAATTCAAGTGAATATTTTAAAATGAATTGTTTAATTTATTATATAAATAATTCAATAGGTTAATTAACAATGAATTGTTTAATTTATTTTAAAAATAATTCAAGTGATTATTTTAAAAGGAATAGTTTAATTTATTATAAAAATAATTCAAAGTTTAATTTATGATATAAATAATTAAATTGTTTAATTCATTATATAAATAATTCAATGGTTTAATTTATAATGAATTGTTTAATTTATTATATAAATAATACAATAGTTTAATTAATTACATAAATAATTCAATATATTAATTTATAATGAATTGTTTAATTCATTTTATAAATAATTCAAGTGATTATTTTAAAATAAATTGAATAATTTATTATAAAAATAGTTCAAAGTTTAATTTATTATATAAATAATTCAATTGTTTAATTTATTATATAAATAATTCAATAGTTTAATTTATAATGAATTGTTTAATTTATTTTATAAATAATTCAAGTGATTATTTTAAAATAAATTGAATAATTTATTATAAAAATAGTTCAAAGTTTAATTTATTACATAAACAATTCAACATTTTAATTTATAATGAATTGTTTTATTTGTTACATAGATAATTCAAGTGAATATTTTAAAATGAATTGTTTAATTTATTATATAAATAATTCAATAGGTTAATTAACAATGAATTGTTTAATTTATTTTAAAAATAATTCAAGTGATTATTTTAAAAGGAATAGTTTAATTTATTATAAAAATAATTCAAAGTTTAATTTATGATATAAATAATTAAATTGTTTAATTCATTATATAAATAATTCAATGGTTTAATTTATAATGAATTGTTTAATTTATTATATAAATAATACAATAGTTTAATTAATTACATAAATAATTCAATATATTAATTTATAATGAATTGTTTAATTCATTTTATAAATAATTCAAGTGATTATTTTAAAATAAATTGAATAATTTATTATAAAAATAGTTCAAAGTTTAATTTATTATATAAATAATTCAATTGTTTAATTTATTATATAAATAATTCAATAGTTTAATTTATAATGAATTGTTTAATTTATTTTATAAATAATTCAAGTGATTATTTTAAAATGAATAGTTTAATTTATTTTAAAAATAATTCAAAGTTTAATTTATTACATAAACAATTCAACATTTTAATTTATAATGAATTGTTTAATTTATCACATAAATAATACAATAGTTTAATTCATAATGAATTGTTTAATTCATTTTATAAATAATTCCAGTGATTATTTTAAAATAAATTGATTAATTTATTATAAAAATAATTCAAAGTTTAATTTATTGTATAAATAATTCAATTGTTCAATTTATTATATAAATAATTCAATGGTTTAATATATAATGAATTGTTTAACATGTTATATAAATAATTCAATAGGTTAATTTATAATGAATTGTTTAATTTATTTTATAAATAATTCAAGTGATTATTTTAAAATGAATTGTTTAATTTATTGTAAAAATAATTCAATATTTTAATTTATGATGAATTGTTTGATTCATTTTATAAATAATTCAAGTGATTATTTTTAAATGAATTGTTTAATTTATTATGAAAATAATTCAAAGTTTAATTTCTTATATAAATAATTCAATATTTTAATCTTTTATATAAATAATTCAATGGTTTAATTTATAATGAATTGTTTAATTTATTATATAAATAATACAATAGTTTAATTAATTACATAAATAATTCAACATATTAATTTATAATGAATTGTTTAATTCATTTTATAAATAATTCAAGTGATTAGTTTAAAATAAATTGATAAATTTATTATAAAAATGATACAAAGTTTAATTTATTATATAAATAATTCAATGGTTTAATATATAATGAATTGTTTAATATGTTATATAAATAATTTAATAGGTTAATTTTTAATGAATTGTTTAATTTATTTTATAAATAATTCAAGTGATTATTTTAAAATGAATAGTTTAATTTATTACAAAAATAATTCAAAGTTTAATTTATGATATAAATAATTCAATTGTTTAATTTATTATATAAATAATTCAATGGTTTAATTTATAATGAATTGTTTAATTTATTATATAAATAATACAATAGTTTAATTAATTACATAAATAATTCAATATATTAATTTATAATGAATTGTTTAATTCATTTTATAAATAATTCAAGTGATTAGTTTAAAATAAATTGATAAATTTATTATAAAAATGATACAAAGTTTAATTTATTATATAAATAATTCAATGGTTTAATATATAATGAATTGTTTAATATGTTATATAAATAATTTAATAGGTTAATTTTTAATGAATTGTTTAATTTATTTTATAAATAATTCAAGTGATTATTTTAAAATGAATAGTTTAATTTATTACAAAAATAATTCAAAGTTTAATTTATGATATAAATAATTCAATTGTTTAATTTATTATATAAATAATTCAATTGTTTAATTTATAATGAATTTTTACATTTATTATATATATAATTCGATAGTTTAATTTATAATGAATTGTTTTATTTGTTACATAGATAATTCAAGTGAATATTTTAAAATGAATTGTTTAATTTATTATATAAATAATTCAATAGGTTAATTAACAATGAATTGTTTAATTTATTTTAAAAATAATTCAAGTGATTATTTTAAAAGGAATAGTTTAATTTATTATAAAAATAATTCAAAGTTTAATTTATGATATAAATAATTAAATTGTTTAATTCATTATATAAATAATTCAATGGTTTAATTTATAATGAATTGTTTAATTTATTATATAAATAATACAATAGTTTAATTAATTACATAAATAATTCAATATATTAATTTATAATGAATTGTTTAATTCATTTTATAAATAATTCAAGTGATTATTTTAAAATAAATTGAATAATTTATTATAAAAATAGTTCAAAGTTTAATTTATTATATAAATAATTCAATTGTTTAATTTATTATATAAATAATTCAATAGTTTAATTTATAATGAATTGTTTAATTTATTTTATAAATAATTCAAGTGATTATTTTAAAATGAATAGTTTAATTTATTTTAAAAATAATTCAAAGTTTAATTTATTACATAAACAATTCAACATTTTAATTTATAATGAATTGTTTAATTTATCACATAAATAATACAATAGTTTAATTCATAATGAATTGTTTAATTCATTTTATAAATAATTCCAGTGATTATTTTAAAATAAATTGATTAATTTATTATAAAAATAATTCAAAGTTTAATTTATTGTATAAATAATTCAATTGTTCAATTTATTATATAAATAATTCAATGGTTTAATATATAATGAATTGTTTAACATGTTATATAAATAATTCAATAGGTTAATTTATAATGAATTGTTTAATTTATTTTATAAATAATTCAAGTGATTATTTTAAAATGAATTGTTTAATTTATTGTAAAAATAATTCAATATTTTAATTTATGATGAATTGTTTGATTCATTTTATAAATAATTCAAGTGATTATTTTTAAATGAATTGTTTAATTTATTATGAAAATAATTCAAAGTTTAATTTCTTATATAAATAATTCAATATTTTAATCTTTTATATAAATAATTCAATGGTTTAATTTATAATGAATTGTTTAATTTATTATATAAATAATACAATAGTTTAATTAATTACATAAATAATTCAACATATTAATTTATAATGAATTGTTTAATTCATTTTATAAATAATTCAAGTGATTAGTTTAAAATAAATTGATAAATTTATTATAAAAATGATACAAAGTTTAATTTATTATATAAATAATTCAATGGTTTAATATATAATGAATTGTTTAATATGTTATATAAATAATTTAATAGGTTAATTTTTAATGAATTGTTTAATTTATTTTATAAATAATTCAAGTGATTATTTTAAAATGAATAGTTTAATTTATTACAAAAATAATTCAAAGTTTAATTTATGATATAAATAATTCAATTGTTTAATTTATTATATAAATAATTCAATGGTTTAATTTATAATGAAATGTTTAATTTATTATATAAATAATACAATAGTTTAATTAATTACATAAATAATTCAATATATTAATTTATAATGAATTGTTCAATTCATTTGATAAATAATTCAAATTTTAATTTATTATACAAATATTTCAATAGTTTAATTTATTATATTAATAATCAAATGGTTTAATTTATAATGAATTGTTTAATATATTATATAAATAATTCAATAGGTGAATTAACAATGAATTGTTTAATTTATTATATAAATAATTCAAGTGATTATTTTAAAATGAATTGTTTAATTTATTATAAAAATAATTCAAAGTTTAATTTATAATGAATTGTTTAATTCATTTTAGAAATAATTCAAGTGATTATTTTAAAATAAATTGATTAATTTATGATAACAATAATTCAAAGTTTAATTTATAATATAAATAATTCAATTGTTTAATTTATTACATAAATAATACAATGGTTTAATTTATAATGAATAGTTTAATTTATTATATAAATAATTCAATAGGTTAATTTATAATGCATTGTTTAATTTATTATATGTATAATTGAAGTGATTATCTTTGAATGAATTGTTTCATATATTATAAAAATAATTCAATGGTTTAATTTATAATGAATTGTTTAATTTATTATATAAATAATACAATAGTTTAATTAATTACATAAATAATTCAATATATTAATTTATAATGAATTGTTTAATTCATTTTATAAATAATTCAAGTGATTATTTTAAAATAAATTGATTAATTTATTATAAAAATAATTAAAAGATTAATTTATGATATAAATAATTCAATTGTTTAATTTATTATATAAATAATTCAATAGGTTAATTTATAATGAATTGTTTAATTTATTATATAAATAATTCAATAGGTTAATTTATAATGCATTGTTTAATTTATTATATGTATAATTGAAGTGATTATCTTTGAATGAATTGTTTCATATATTATAAAAATAATTCAATGGTTTAATTTATAATGAATTGTTTAATTTATTATATAAATAATACAATAGTTTAATTAATTACATAAATAATTCAATATATTAATTAACAATGAATTGTTTAATTTATTTTATAAATAATTCAAGTGATTATTTTAAAATGAATAGTTTAATTTATTATAAAAATAATTCAAAGTTTAATTTATAATATAAATAATTCAATTGTTTAATTTATTACATAAATAATACAATGGTTTAATTTATAATGAATAGTTTAATTTATTTTAAAAATAATTCAAGTGATTATTTTAAAATGAATAGTTTAATTTATTATAAAAATAATTAAAAGATTAATTTATGATATAAATAATTCAATTGTTTAATTTATTATATAAATAATTCAATAGGTTAATTTATAATGAATTGTTTAATTTATTATATAAATAATTCAATAGGTTAATTTATAATGCATTGTTTAATTTATTATATGTATAATTGAAGTGATTATCTTTGAATGAATTGTTTAATATATTATAAAAATAATTCAATGGTTTAATTTATAATGAATTGTTTAATTTATTATATAAATAATACAATAGTTTAATTAATTACATAAATAATTCAATATATTAATTTATAATGAATTGTTTAATTCATTTTATAAATAATTCAAGTGATTATTTTAAAATAAATTGATTAATTTATTATAAAAATAATTAAAAGATTAATTTATGATATAAATAATTCAATTGTTTAATTTATTATATAAATAATTCAATAGGTTAATTTATAATGAATTGTTTAATTTATTATATAAATAATTCAATAGGTTAATTTATAATGCATTGTTTAATTTATTATATGTATAATTGAAGTGATTATCTTTGAATGAATTGTTTCATATATTATAAAAATAATTCAATGGTTTAATTTATAATGAATTGTTTAATTTATTATATAAATAATACAATAGTTTAATTAATTACATAAATAATTCAATATATTAATTAACAATGAATTGTTTAATTTATTTTATAAATAATTCAAGTGATTATTTTAAAATGAATAGTTTAATTTATTATAAAAATAATTCAAAGTTTAATTTATAATATAAATAATTCAATTGTTTAATTTATTACATCAATAATACAATGGTTTAATTTATAATGAATAGTTTAATTTATTTTAAAAATAATTCAAGTGATAATTATAAAAGGAATAGTTTAATTTATTATAAAAATAATTAAAAGATTAATTTATTATATAAATAATTCAATTGTTTAATTTATTATATAAATAATTCAATAGGTTAATTTATAATGCATTGCTTAATTTATTATATGTATAATTGAAGTGATTATCTTTGAATGAATTGTTTAATATATTATAAAAATAATTCAATGGTTTAATTTATAATGAATTGTTTAATTTATTATATAAATAATACAATAGTTTAATTAATTACATAAATAATTCAATATATTAATTTATAATGAATTGTTTAATTCATTTTATAAATAATTCAAGTGATTATTTTAAAATAAATTGATTAATTTATTATAAAAATAATTAAAAGTTTAATTTATTATATAAATAATTCAATTGTTTAATTTATAATGAATTTTTACATTTATTATATATATAATTCGATAGTTTAATTTATAATGAATTGTTTTATTTGTTACATAGATAATTCAAGTGAATATTTTAAAATGAATTGTTTAATTTATTATATAAATAATTCAATAGGTTAATTAACAATGAATTGTTTAATTTATTTTAAAAATAATTCAAGTGATTATTTTAAAAGGAATAGTTTAATTTATTATAAAAATAATTAAAAGATTAATTTATGATATAAATAATTCAATTGTTTAATTTATTATATAAATAATTCAATTGTTTAATTTATTATATAAATAATTCAATAGGTTAATTTATAATGCATTGTTTAATTTATTATATGTATAATTGAAGTGATTATCTTTGAATGAATTGTTTAATATATTATAAAAATAATTCAATGGTTTAATTTATAATGAATTGTTTAATTTATTATATAAATAATACAATAGTTTAATTAATTACATAAATAATTCAATATATTAATTTATAATGAATTGTTTAATTCATTTTATAAATAATTCAAGTGATTATTTTAAAATAAATTGATTAATTTATTATAAAAATAATTAAAAGTTTAATTTATTATATAAATAATTCAATTGTTTAATTTATAATGAATTTTTACATTTATTATATATATAATTCGATAGTTTAATTTATAATGAATTGTTTTATTTGTTACATAGATAATTCAAGTGAATATTTTAAAATGAATTGTTTAATTTATTATATAAATAATTCAATAGGTTAATTAACAATGAATTGTTTAATTTATTTTAAAAATAATTCAAGTGATTATTTTAAAAGGAATAGTTTAATTTATTATAAAAATAATTCAAAGTTTAATTTATGATATAAATAATTAAATTGTTTAATTCATTATATAAATAATTCAATGGTTTAATTTATAATGAATTGTTTAATTTATTATATAAATAATACAATAGTTTAATTAATTACATAAATAATTCAATATATTAATTTATAATGAATTGTTTAATTCATTTTATAAATAATTCAAGTGATTATTTTAAAATAAATTGAATAATTTATTATAAAAATAGTTCAAAGTTTAATTTATTATATAAATAATTCAATTGTTTAATTTATTATATAAATAATTCAATAGTTTAATTTATAATGAATTGTTTAATTTATTTTATAAATAATTCAAGTGATTATTTTAAAATGAATAGTTTAATTTATTTTAAAAATAATTCAAAGTTTAATTTATTACATAAACAATTCAACATTTTAATTTATAATGAATTGTTTAATTTATCACATAAATAATACAATAGTTTAATTCATAATGAATTGTTTAATTCATTTTATAAATAATTCCAGTGATTATTTTAAAATAAATTGATTAATTTATTATAAAAATAATTCAAAGTTTAATTTATTGTATAAATAATTCAATTGTTCAATTTATTATATAAATAATTCAATGGTTTAATATATAATGAATTGTTTAACATGTTATATAAATAATTCAATAGGTTAATTTATAATGAATTGTTTAATTTATTTTATAAATAATTCAAGTGATTATTTTAAAATGAATTGTTTAATTTATTGTAAAAATAATTCAATATTTTAATTTATGATGAATTGTTTGATTCATTTTATAAATAATTCAAGTGATTATTTTTAAATGAATTGTTTAATTTATTATGAAAATAATTCAAAGTTTAATTTCTTATATAAATAATTCAATATTTTAATCTTTTATATAAATAATTCAATGGTTTAATATATAATGAATTGTTTAATATGTTATATAAATAATTTAATAGGTTAATTTTTAATGAATTGTTTAATTTATTTTATAAATAATTCAAGTGATTATTTTAAAATGAATAGTTTAATTTATTACAAAAATAATTCAAAGTTTAATTTATGATATAAATAATTCAATTGTTTAATTTATTATATAAATAATTCAATGGTTTAATTTATAATGAAATGTTTAATTTATTATATAAATAATACAATAGTTTAATTAATTACATAAATAATTCAATATATTAATTTATAATGAATTGTTCAATTCATTTGATAAATAATTCAAATTTTAATTTATTATACAAATATTTCAATAGTTTAATTTATTATATTAATAATTAAATGGTTTAATTTATAATGAATTGTTTAATATATTATATAAATAATTCAATAGGTGAATTAACAATGAATTGTTTAATTTATTATATAAATAATTCAAGTGATTATTTTAAAATGAATTGTTTAATTTATTATAAAAATAATTCAAAGTTTAATTTATAATGAATTGTTTAATTCATTTTAGAAATAATTCAAGTGATTATTTTAAAATAAATTGATTAATTTATGATAACAATAATTCAAAGTTTAATTTATAATATAAATAATTCAATTGTTTAATTTATTACATAAATAATACAATGGTTTAATTTATAATGAATAGTTTAATTTATTATATAAATAATTCAATAGGTTAATTTATAATGCATTGTTTAATTTATTATATGTATAATTGAAGTGATTATCTTTGAATGAATTGTTTCATATATTATAAAAATAATTCAATGGTTTAATTTATAATGAATTGTTTAATTTATTATATAAATAATACAATAGTTTAATTAATTACATAAATAATTCAATATATTAATTTATAATGAATTGTTTAATTCATTTTATAAATAATTCAAGTGATTATTTTAAAATAAATTGATTAATTTATTATAAAAATAATTAAAAGATTAATTTATGATATAAATAATTCAATTGTTTAATTTATTATATAAATAATTCAATAGGTTAATTTATAATGAATTGTTTAATTTATTATATAAATAATTCAATAGGTTAATTTATAATGCATTGTTTAATTTATTATATGTATAATTGAAGTGATTATCTTTGAATGAATTGTTTCATATATTATAAAAATAATTCAATGGTTTAATTTATAATGAATTGTTTAATTTATTATATAAATAATACAATAGTTTAATTAATTACATAAATAATTCAATATATTAATTAACAATGAATTGTTTAATTTATTTTATAAATAATTCAAGTGATTATTTTAAAATGAATAGTTTAATTTATTATAAAAATAATTCAAAGTTTAATTTATAATATAAATAATTCAATTGTTTAATTTATTACATAAATAATACAATGGTTTAATTTATAATGAATAGTTTAATTTATTTTAAAAATAATTCAAGTGATTATTTTAAAATGAATAGTTTAATTTATTATAAAAATAATTAAAAGATTAATTTATGATATAAATAATTCAATTGTTTAATTTATTATATAAATAATTCAATAGGTTAATTTATAATGAATTGTTTAATTTATTATATAAATAATTCAATAGGTTAATTTATAATGCATTGTTTAATTTATTATATGTATAATTGAAGTGATTATCTTTGAATGAATTGTTTAATATATTATAAAAATAATTCAATGGTTTAATTTATAATGAATTGTTTAATTTATTATATAAATAATACAATAGTTTAATTAATTACATAAATAATTCAATATATTAATTTATAATGAATTGTTTAATTCATTTTATAAATAATTCAAGTGATTATTTTAAAATAAATTGATTAATTTATTATAAAAATAATTAAAAGATTAATTATGATATAAATAATTCAATTGTTTAATTTATTATATAAATAATTCAATAGGTTAATTTATAATGAATTGTTTAATTTATTATATAAATAATTCAATAGGTTAATTTATAATGCATTGTTTAATTTATTATATGTATAATTGAAGTGATTATCTTTGAATGAATTGTTTCATATATTATAAAAATAATTCAATGGTTTAATTTATAATGAATTGTTTAATTTATTATATAAATAATACAATAGTTTAATTAATTACATAAATAATTCAATATATTAATTAACAATGAATTGTTTAATTTATTTTATAAATAATTCAAGTGATTATTTTAAAATGAATAGTTTAATTTATTATAAAAATAATTCAAAGTTTAATTTATAATATAAATAATTCAATTGTTTAATTTATAATGAATTTTTACATTTATTATATATATAATTCGATAGTTTAATTTATAATGAATTGTTTTATTTGTTACATAGATAATTCAAGTGAATATTTTAAAATGAATTGTTTAATTTATTATATAAATAATTCAATAGGTTAATTAACAATGAATTGTTTAATTTATTTTAAAAATAATTCAAGTGATTATTTTAAAAGGAATAGTTTAATTTATTATAAAAATAATTCAAAGTTTAATTTATGTTATAAATAATTAAATTGTTTAATTCATTATATAAATAATTCAATGGTTTAATTTATAATGAATTGTTTAATTTATTATATAAATAATACAATAGTTTAATTAATTACATAAATAATTCAATATATTAATTTATAATGAATTGTTTAATTCATTTTATAAATAATTCAAGTGATTATTTTAAAATAAATTGAATAATTTATTATAAAAATAGTTCAAAGTTTAATTTATTATATAAATAATTCAATTGTTTAATTTATTATATAAATAATTCAATAGTTTAATTTATAATGAATTGTTTAATTTATTTTATAAATAATTCAAGTGATTATTTTAAAATGAATAGTTTAATTTATTTTAAAAATAATTCAAAGTTTAATTTATTACATAAACAATTCAACATTTTAATTTATAATGAATTGTTTAATTTATCACATAAATAATACAATAGTTTAATTCATAATGAATTGTTTAATTCATTTTATAAATAATTCCAGTGATTATTTTAAAATAAATTGATTAATTTATTATAAAAATAATTCAAAGTTTAATTTATTGTATAAATAATTCAATTGTTCAATTTATTATATAAATAATTCAATGGTTTAATATATAATGAATTGTTTAACATGTTATATAAATAATTCAATAGGTTAATTTATAATGAATTGTTTAATTTATTTTATAAATAATTCAAGTGATTATTTTAAAATGAATTGTTTAATTTATTGTAAAAATAATTCAATATTTTAATTTATGATGAATTGTTTGATTCATTTTATAAATAATTCAAGTGATTATTTTTAAATGAATTGTTTAATTTATTATGAAAATAATTCAAAGTTTAATTTCTTATATAAATAATTCAATATTTTAATCTTTTATATAAATAATTCAATGGTTTAATTTATAATGAATTGTTTAATTTATTATATAAATAATACAATAGTTTAATTAATTACATAAATAATTCAACATATTAATTTATAATGAATTGTTTAATTCATTTTATAAATAATTCAAGTGATTAGTTTAAAATAAATTGATAAATTTATTATAAAAATGATACAAAGTTTAATTTATTATATAAATAATTCAATGGTTTAATATATAATGAATTGTTTAATATGTTATATAAATAATTTAATAGGTTAATTTTTAATGAATTGTTTAATTTATTTTATAAATAATTCAAGTGATTATTTTAAAATGAATAGTTTAATTTATTACAAAAATAATTCAAAGTTTAATTTATGATATAAATAATTCAATTGTTTAATTTATTATATAAATAATTCAATGGTTTAATTTATAATGAAATGTTTAATTTATTATATAAATAATACAATAGTTTAATTAATTACATAAATAATTCAATATATTAATTTATAATGAATTGTTCAATTCATTTGATAAATAATTCAAATTTTAATTTATTATACAAATATTTCAATAGTTTAATTTATTATATTAATAATTAAATGTTTTAATTTATAATGAATTGTTTAATATATTATATAAATAATTCAATAGGTGAATTAACAATGAATTGTTTAATTTATTATATAAATAATTCAAGTGATTATTTTAAAATGAATTGTTTAATTTATTATAAAAATAATTCAAAGTTTAATTTATGATATAAATAATTCAATTGTTTAATTTATTATATAAATAATTCAATGGTTTAATTTATAATGAATTGTTTAATTTATTATATAAATAATACAATAGTTTAAATAATTACATAAATAATTCAACATATTAATTTATAATGAATTGTTTAATTCATTTTATAAATAATTCAAGTGATTATTTTAAAATAAATTGATAAATTTATTATAAAAATGATACAAAGTTTAATTTATTATATAAATAATTCAATGGTTTAATATATAATGAATTGTTTAATATGTTATATAAATAATTTAATAGGTTAATTTTTAATGAATTGTTTAATTTATTTTATAAATAATTCAAGTGATTATTTTAAAATGAATAGTTGAATTTATTACAAAAATAATTCAAAGTTTAATTTATGATATAAATAATTCAATTGTTTAATTTATTATATAAATAATTCAATGGTTTAATTTCTAATGAAATGTTTAATTTATTATATAAATAATACAATAGTTTAATTAATTACATAAATAATTCAATATATTAATTTATAATGAATTGTTCAATTCATTTGATAAATAATTCAAATTTTAATTTATTATACAAATATTTCAATAGTTTAATTTATTATATTCATAATTAAATGGTTTAATTTATAATGAAATGTTTAATATATTATATAAATAATTCAATAGGTTAATTAACAATGAATTGTTTAATTTATTATATAAATAATTCAAGTCATTATTTTAAAATGAATTGTTTAATTTATTATAAAAATAATTCAAAGTTTAATTTATGATATAAATAATTCAATTGTTTAATTTATTATATAAATAATTCAATGGTTTAATTTATAATGAATTGTTTAATTTATTATATAAATAATACAATAGTTTAATTTATAATTACTTGTTTAATTCATTTTATAAATAATTCAAGTGATTATTTTAAAATAAATTGATTAATTTAGTATAAAAATAATTCCATGGTTTAATTCAAAATGAATTGTTTAATTTATTTTATAAATAATTCAAGTGATTATTTTCAAATTAATTGTTTAATTTATTATAAAAATAATTCAAAGTTTAATTTATTATATAAATAATTCAATATTTTAATTTATAATGAATTGTTTAATTTATCACATAAATAATACAATAGTTTAATTCATAAAGAATTGTTTAATTCATTTCATAAATAATTCCAGTGATAATTTTAATATGAATTGTTTAATTTATTATAAAAATAATTCAAAGTTTAATTTATTATATAAATAATTCAATGGTTTAATTTATTATATAAACAATTCAACATTTTAATTTATAATGAATTGTTTAATTTATCACATAAATAATACAATAGTTTAATTCATAATGAATTGTTTCATTCATTTTATCAATAATTCCAGTGATTATTTTAAAATAAATTGATTAATTTATTATATAAATAATTCAATTGTTCAATTTATTATATAAATAATTCAAGTGATTATTTTAAAATGTATTGTTGAATTTATTATAAAAATAATTCAATAATTTAATTTATGATGAATTGTTTAATTCATTTTATAAATAATTCAAGTGATTATTTTAAAATGAATTGTTTAATTTATTATGAAAATAATTCAAAGTTTAATTTCTAATATAAATAATTCAATATTTTAATTTATTATATAAATAATTCAATGGTTTAATTTATAATGAATTGTTTAATTTATTATATAAATAATACAATAGTTTAATTAATTACATAAATAATTCAATATATTAATTTATAATGAATTGTGTAATTCATTTTATAAATAATTCAAGTGATTATTTTAAAATAAATTGATAAATTTATTATAAAAATGATTCAAAGTTTAATTTATTATAAAAATAATTCAAAGTTTAATTTATTATATAAATAATTCAATGGTTTAATATATAATGAATTGTTTAATATGTTATATAAATAATTCAACAGGTTAATTTGTAATGAATTGTTTAATTTATTTTATGAATAATTCAAGTGATTATTTTAAAATAAATTGTTTAATTTATTATGAAAATAATTCAAAGTTTAATTTCTTATATAAATAATTCAATATTTTAATTTATTATATAAATAATTCAATGGTTTAATTTATAATGAATTGTTTAAATTATTTTATAAATAATTCAAGTGATTGCTTTAAAATGAATTGTTTAATTTATCATAAAAATAATTCAAAGTTTATTTTATTTTATAAATAATACAATATTTTAATTTATAATGAATTGTTTAATTCATTTTATAAATAATTCAAGTGATTATTTTAAAATAAATTGATTAATTTATTATAAAAATAATTCAAAGTTTAATTTATTACATAAATAATTGAAGTTATTATTTTAAAATGAATTGTTAAATTTATTATAAAAATAATTCAAAGTTCAATTTATTATATAAATAATTCAATATTTTCATTTATAATGAATTGTTTAATTCATTTTAGAAATAATTCAAGTGATTATTTTAAAATAAATTGATTAATTTATGATAACAATAATTCAAAGTTTAATTTATAATATAAATAATTCAATTGTTTAATTTATTACATAAATAATACAATGGTTTAATTTATAATGAATAGTTTAATTTATTATATAAATAATTCAATAGGTTAATTTATAATGCATTGTTTAATTTATTATATGTATAATTGAAGTGATTATCTTTGAATGAATTGTTTCATATATTATAAAAATAATTCAATGGTTTAATTTATAATGAATTGTTTAATTTATTATATAAATAATACAATAGTTTAATTCATTACATAAATAATTCAATATATTAATTAACAATGAATTGTTTAATTTATTTTATAAATAATTCAAGTGATTATTTTAAAATGAATAGTTTAATTTATTATAAAAATAATTCAAAGTTTAATTTATAATATAAATAATTCAATTGTTTAATTTATTACATAAATAATACAATGGTTTAATTTATAATGAATAGTTTAATTTATTTTAAAAATAATTCAAGTGATTATTTTAAAATGAATAGTTTAATTTATTATAAAAATAATTAAAAGATTAATTTATGATATAAATAATTCAATTGTTTAATTTATTATATAAATAATTCAATAGGTTAATTTATAATGAATTGTTTAATTTATTATATAAATAATTCAATAGGTTAATTTATAATGCATTGTTTAATTTATTATATGTATAATTGAAGTGATTATCTTTGAATGAATTGTTTCATATATTATAAAAATAATTCAATGGTTTAATTTATAATGAATTGTTTAATTTATTATATAAATAATACAATAGTTTAATTAATTACATAAATAATTCAATATATTAATTAACAATGAATTGTTTAATTTATTTTATAAATAATTCAAGTGATTATTTTAAAATGAATAGTTTAATTTATTATAAAAATAATTCAAAGTTTAATTTATAATATAAATAATTCAATTGTTTAATTTATTACATCAATAATACAATGGTTTAATTTATAATGAATAGTTTAATTTATTTTAAAAATAATTCAAGTGATTATTTTAAAAGGAATAGTTTAATTTATTATAAAAATAATTAAAAGATTAATTTATGATATAAATAATTCAATTGTTTAATTTATTATATAAATAATTCAATTGTTTAATTTATTATATAAATAATTCAATAGGTTAATTTATAATGCATTGTTTAATTTATTATATGTATAATTGAAGTGATTATCTTTGAATGAATTGTTTAATATATTATAAAAATAATTCAATGGTTTAATTTATAATGAATTGTTTAATTTATTATATAAATAATACAATAGTTTAATTAATTACATAAATAATTCAATATATTAATTTATAATTAATTGTTTAATTCATTTTATAAATAATTCAAGTGATTATTTTAAAATAAATTGATTAATTTATTATAAAAATAATTAAAAGTTTAATTTATTATATAAATAATTCAATTGTTTAATTTATAATGAATTTTTACATTTATTATATATATAATTCGATAGTTTAATTTATAATGAATTGTTTTATTTGTTACATAGATAATTCAAGTGAATATTTTAAAATGAATTGTTTAATTTATTATATAAATAATTCAATAGGTTAATTAACAATGAATTGTTTAATTTATTTTAAAAATAATTCAAGTGATTATTTTAAAAGGAATAGTTTAATTTATTATAAAAATAATTCAAAGTTTAATTTATGATATACATAATTAAATTGTTTAATTCATTATATAAATAATTCAATGGTTTAATTTATAATGAATTGTTTAATTTATTATATAAATAATACAATAGTTTAATTAATTACATAAATAATTCAATATATTAATTTATAATGAATTGTTTAATTCATTTTATAAATAATTCAAGTGATTATTTTAAAATAAATTGAATAATTTATTATAAAAATAGTTCAAAGTTTAATTTATTATATAAACAATTCAATTGTTTAATTTATTATATAAATAATTCAATAGTTTAATTTATAATGAATTGTTTAATTTATTTTATAAATAATTCAAGTGATTATTTTAAAATGAATAGTTTAATTTATTTTAAAAATAATTCAAAGTTTAATTTATTATATAAACAATTCAACATTTTAATTTATAATGAATTGTTTAATTTATCAAATAAATAATACAATATTTTAATTCATAATGAATGGTTTAATTCATTTTATAAATAATTCCAGTGATTATTTTAAAATAAATTGATTAATTTATTATAAAAATAATTCAAAGTTTAATTTATTATATAAATAATTCAATTGTTCAATTTATTATATCAATAATTCAATGGTTTAATATATAATTAATTGTTTAATATGTTATATAAATAATTCAATAGGTTAATTTATAATGCATTGTTTAATTTATTTTATAAATAATTCAAGTGATTATTTTAAAATCAATTGTTTAATTTATTACAAAAATAATTCAATATTTTAATTTATGATGAATTGTTTAATTCATTTTATGAATAATTCAAGTGATTATTTTAAAATAAATTGTTTAATTTATTATGAAAATAATTCAACGTTTAATTTCTTATATAAATAATTCAATATTTTAATTTATTATATAAATAATTCAATGGTTTAATTTATAATGAATTGTTTAAATTATTTTATAAATAATTCAAGTGATTGTTTTAAAATGAATTGTTTAATTTATCATAAAAATAATTCAAAGTTTAATTTATTTAATTTATAATGAATTTTTACATTTATTATATATATAATTCGATAGTTTAATTTATAATGAATTGTTTTATTTGTTACATAGATAATTCAAGTGAATATTTTAAAATGAATTGTTTAATTTATTATATAAATAATTCAATAGGTTAATTAACAATGAATTGTTTAATTTATTATATAAATAATACAATAGTTTAATTAATTACATAAATAATTCAATATATTAATTTATAATGAATTGTTTAATTCATTTTATAAATAATTCAAGTGATTATTTTAAAATAAATTGAATAATTTATTATAAAAATAGTTCAAAGTTTAATTTATTATATAAACAATTCAATTGTTTAATTTATTATATAAATAATTCAATAGTTTAATTTATAATGAATTGTTTAATTTATTTTATAAATAATTCAAGTGATTATTTTAAAATGAATAGTTTAATTTATTTTAAAAATAATTCAAAGTTTAATTTATTATATAAACAATTCAACATTTTAATTTATAATGAATTGTTTAATTTATCAAATAAATAATACAATATTTTAATTCATAATGAATGGTTTAATTCATTTTATAAATAATTCCAGTGATTATTTTAAAATAAATTGATTAATTTATTATAAAAATAATTCAAAGTTTAATTTATTATATAAATAATTCAATTGTTCAATTTATTATATCAATAATTCAATGGTTTAATATATAATTAATTGTTTAATATGTTATATAAATAATTCAATAGGTTAATTTATAATGCATTGTTTAATTTATTTTATAAATAATTCAAGTGATTATTTTAAAATCAATTGTTTAATTTATTATAAAAATAATTCAATATTTTAATTTATGATGAATTGTTTAATTCATTTTATAAATAATTCAAGTGAGTATTTTAAAATAAATTGTTTAATTTATTATGAAAATAATTCAAAGTTTAATTTCATATATAAATAATACAATAGTTTAATTAATTAAATAAATAATTCAACATATTAATTTATAATGAATTGTTTAATTCATTTTATAAATAATTCAAGTGATTATTTTAAAATAAATTGATAAATTTATTATAAAAATGATTCAAAGTTTAATTTATTATATAAATAATTCATTTGTTCAATTTATTATATAAATAATTCAATGGATTAATATATAATGAATTGTTTAATATGTTATATAAATAATTCAATAGGTTAATTTATAATGAATTGTTTAATTTATTTTATAATTCAAGTGATTATTTTAAAATGAATTGTTTAATTTATCATAAAAATAATTCAAAGTTTAATTTATTTTATAAATAATACAATATTTTAATTTATTATATAAATAATTCAATAGGTTAATTTGTAATGAATTGTTTAATTTATTTTTTAAATAATTCAAGTGATTATTTTAAAATAAATTGATTAATTTAGTATAAAAATAATTCAATGGTTTAATTCAAAATGAATTGTTTAATTTATTATAAAAATAATTCAAAGTTCAATTTATTATATAAATAATTCAATATTTTAATTTATAATGAATTGTTTAATTTATCACATAAATAATACAATAGTTTAATTCATAAAGAATTGTTTAATTCATTTCATAAATAATTCCAGTGATAATTTTAAAATAAATTGATTAATTTATTATAAAAATAATTCAAAGATTAATTTATTATATAAATAATTCAATGGTTTAATATATAATGAATTGTTTAATATATTATATAAATCATTCATTATGTTAAATTATAATGAATTGTTTAATTTATTTTATAAATAATTCAAGTGATTATTTGAATATGAATTGTTTAATTTATTATAAAAATAATTCAAAGTTTAATTTATTATATAAATAATTCAATAGTTTAATTTATGATGAATTGTGCAATTTATTGTAAAAATAATTCTAGTGATTATTTTAAAATAAATTGATTAATTTAGTATAAAAATAATTCAATGGTTTAATTCAAAATGAATTGTTTAATTTATTATAAAAATAATTCAAAGTTTAATTTATTATATAAATAATTCAATATTTTAATTTATAATGAATTGTTTAATTTATCACATAAATAATACAATAGTTTAATTCATAAAGAATTGTTTAATTCATTTCATAAATAATTCCAGTGATAATTTTAAAATAAATTGATTAATTTATTATAAAAATAATTCAAAGATTAATTTATTATATAAATAATTCAATGGTTTAATATATAATGAATTGTTTAATATATTATATAAATAATTCATTATGTTAAATTATAATGAATTGTTTAATTTATTTTATAAATAATTCAAGTGATTATTTGAATATGAATTGTTTAATTTATTATAAAAATAATTCAAAGTTTAATTTATTATATAAATAATTCAATAGTTTAATTTATGATGAATTGTGCAATTTATTGTAAAAATAATTCTAGTGATTATTTTAAAATGAATTGTTTAATTTATTTTAAAAATAATTCAAAGTTTAATTTATGATATAAATAATTCAATAGTTTAATTTATTATATAAACAATTCAACATTTTAATTTATAATGGATTGTTTAATTTATCACATAAATAATACAATAGTTTAATTCATAAAGAATTGTTTAATTCATTTCATAAATAATTCTAGTGATAATTTTAAAATAAATTGATTAATTTATTATAAAAATAATTCAAAGATTAATTTATTATATAAATAATTCAATGGTTTAATATATAATGAATTGTTTAATATATTATATAAATAATTCATTATGTTAAATTATAATGAATTGTTTAATTTATTTTATAAATAATTCAAGTGATTATTTGAATATGAATTGTTTAATTTATTATAAAAATAATTCAAAGTTTAATTTATTATATAAATAATTCAATAGTTTAATTTATGATGAATTGTGCAATTTATTGTAAAAATAATTCTAGTGATTATTTTAAAATGAATTGTTTAATTTATCATAAAAATAATTCAAAGTTTAATTTATTTTATAAATAATACAATATTTTAATTTATTATATAAATAATTCAATAGGTTAATTTGTAATGAATTGTTTAATTTATTTTTTAAATAATTCAAGTGATTATTTTAAAATAAATTGATTAATTTAGTATAAAAATAATTCAATGGTTTAATTCAAAATGAATTGTTTAATTTATTATAAAAATAATTCAAAGTTCAATTTATTATATAAATAATTCAATATTTTAATTTATAATGAATTGTTTAATTTATCACATAAATAATACAATAGTTTAATTCATAAAGAATTGTTTAATTCATTTCATAAATAATTCCAGTGATAATTTTAAAATAAATTGATTAATTTATTATAAAAATAATTCAAAGATTAATTTATTATATAAATAATTCAATGGTTTAATATATAATGAATTGTTTAATATATTATATAAATCATTCATTATGTTAAATTATAATGAATTGTTTAATTTATTTTATAAATAATTCAAGTGATTATTTGAATATGAATTGTTTAATTTATTATAAAAATAATTCAAAGTTTAATTTATTATATAAATAATTCAATAGTTTAATTTATGATGAATTGTGCAATTTATTGTAAAAATAATTCTAGTGATTATTTTAAAATGAATTGTTTAATTTATTTTAAAAATAATTCAAAGTTTAATTTATGATATAAATAATTCAATAGTTTAATTTATTATATAAACAATTCAACATTTTAATTTATAATGAATTGTTTAATTTATCACATAAATAATACAATAGTTTAATTCATAAAGAATTGTTTAATTCATTTCATAAATAATTCCAGTGATAATTTTAAAATAAATTGATTAATTTATTATAAAAATAATTCAAAGATTAATTTATTATATAAATAATTCAATGGTTTAATATATAATGAATTGTTTAATATATTATATAAATAATTCATTATGTTAAATTATAATGAATTGTTTAATTTATTTTATAAATAATTCAAGTGATTATTTGAATATGAATTGTTTAATTTATTATAAAAATAATTCAAAGTTTAATTTATTATATAAATAATTCAATAGTTTAATTTATGATGAATTGTGCAATTTATTGTAAAAATAATTCTAGTGATTATTTTAAAATGAATTGTTTAATTTATTTTAAAAATAATTCAAAGTTTAATTTATGATATAAATAATTCAATAGTTTAATTTATTATATAAACAATTCAACATTTTAATTTATAATGAATTGTTTAATTTATCACATAAATAATACAATAGTTTAATTCATAAAGAATTGTTTAATTCATTTCATAAATAATTCCAGTGATAATTTTAAAATAAATTGATTAATTTATTATAAAAATAATTCAAAGATTAATTTATTATATAAATAATTCAATGGTTTAATATATAATGAATTGTTTAATATATTATATAAATAATTCATTATGTTAAATTATAATGAATTGTTTAATTTATTTTATAAATAATTCAAGTGATTATTTGAATATGAATTGTTTAATTTATTATAAAAATAATTCAAAGTTTAATTTATTATATAAATAATTCAATAGTTTAATTTATGATGAATTGTGCAATTTATTGTAAAAATAATTCTAGTGATTATTTTAAAATAAATTGATTAATTTAGTATAAAAATAATTCAATGGTTTAATTCAAAATGAATTGTTTAATTTATTATAAAAATAATTCAAAGTTTAATTTATTATATAAATAATTCAATATTTTAATTTATAATGAATTGTTTAATTTATCACATAAATAATACAATAGTTTAATTCATAAAGAATTGTTTAATTCATTTCATAAATAATTCCAGTGATAATTTTAAAATAAATTGATTAATTTATTATAAAAATAATTCAAAGATTAATTTATTATATAAATAATTCAATGGTTTAATATATAATGAATTGTTTAATATATTATATAAATAATTCATTATGTTAAATTATAATGAATTGTTTAATTTATTTTATAAATAATTCAAGTGATTATTTGAATATGAATTGTTTAATTTATTATAAAAATAATTCAAAGTTTAATTTATTATATAAATAATTCAATAGTTTAATTTATGATGAATTGTGCAATTTATTGTAAAAATAATTCTAGTGATTATTTTAAAATAAATTGATTAATTTAGTATAAAAATAATTCAATGGTTTAATTCAAAATGAATTGTTTAATTTATTATAAAAATAATTCAAAGTTTAATTTATTATATAAATAATTCAATATTTTAATTTATAATGAATTGTTTAATTTATCACATAAATAATACAATAGTTTAATTCATAAAGAATTGTTTAATTCATTTCATAAATAATTCCAGTGATAATTTTAAAATAAATTGATTAATTTATTATAAAAATAATTCAAAGATTAATTTATTATATAAATAATTCAATGGTTTAATATATAATGAATTGTTTAATATATTATATAAATAATTCATTATGTTAAATTATAATGAATTGTTTAATTTATTTTATAAATAATTCAAGTGATTATTTGAATATGAATTGTTTAACTTATTATAAAAATAATTCAAAGTTTAATTTATTATATAAATAATTCAATAGTTTAATTTATGATGAATTGTGCAATTTATTGTAAAAATAATTCTAGTGATTATTTTAAAATGAATTGTTTAATTTATTTTAAAAATAATTCAAAGTTTAATTTATGATATAAATAATTCAATAGTTTAATTTATTATATAAACAATTCAACATTTTAATTTATAATGAATTGTTTAATTTATCACATAAATAATACAATAGTTTAATTCATAAAGAATTGTTTAATTCATTTCATAAATAATTCCAGTGATAATTTTAAAATAAATTGATTAATTTATTATAAAAATAATTCAAAGATTAATTTATTATATAAATAATTCAATGGTTTAATATATAATGAATTGTTTAATATATTATATAAATAATTCATTATGTTAAATTATAATGAATTGTTTAATTTATTTTATAAATAATTCAAGTGATTATTTGAATATGAATTGTTTAATTTATTATAAAAATAATTCAAAGTTTAATTTATTATATAAATAATTCAATAGTTTAATTTATGATGAATTGTGCAATTTATTGTAAAAATAATTCTAGTGATTATTTTAAAATAAATTGATTAATTTAGTATAAAAATAATTCAATGGTTTAATTCAAAATGAATTGTTTAATTTATTATAAAAATAATTCAAAGTTTAATTTATTATATAAATAATTCAATATTTTAATTTATAATGAATTGTTTAATTTATCACATAAATAATACAATAGTTTAATTCATAAAGAATTGTTTAATTCATTTCATAAATAATTCCAGTGATAATTTTAAAATAAATTGATTAATTTATTATAAAAATAATTCAAAGATTAATTTATTATATAAATAATTCAATGGTTTAATATATAATGAATTGTTTAATATATTATATAAATAATTCATTATGTTAAATTATAATGAATTGTTTAATTTATTTTATAAATAATTCAAGTGATTATTTGAATATGAATTGTTTAATTTATTATAAAAATAATTCAAAGTTTAATTTATTATATAAATAATTCAATAGTTTAATTTATGATGAATTGTGCAATTTATTGTAAAAATAATTCTAGTGATTATTTTAAAATGAATTGTTTAATTTATTTTAAAAATAATTCAAAGTTTAATTTATGATATAAATAATTCAATAGTTTAATTTATTATATAAACAATTCAACATTTTAATTTATAATGAATTGTTTAATTTATCACATAAATAATACAATAGTTTAATTCATAAAGAATTGTTTAATTCATTTCATAAATAATTCCAGTGATAATTTTAAAATAAATTGATTAATTTATTATAAAAATAATTCAAAGATTAATTTATTATATAAATAATTCAATGGTTTAATATATAATGAATTGTTTAATATATTATATAAATAATTCATTATGTTAAATTATAATGAATTGTTTAATTTATTTTATAAATAATTCAAGTGATTATTTGAATATGAATTGTTTAATTTATTATAAAAATAATTCAAAGTTTAATTTATTATATAAATAATTCAATAGTTTAATTTATGATGAATTGTGCAATTTATTGTAAAAATAATTCTAGTGATTATTTTAAAATAAATTGATTAATTTAGTATAAAAATAATTCAATGGTTTAATTCAAAATGAATTGTTTAATTTATTATAAAAATAATTCAAAGTTTAATTTATTATATAAATAATTCAATATTTTAATTTATAATGAATTGTTTAATTTATCACATAAATAATACAATAGTTTAATTCATAAAGAATTGTTTAATTCATTTCATAAATAATTCCAGTGATAATTTTAAAATAAATTGATTAATTTATTATAAAAATAATTCAAAGATTAATTTATTATATAAATAATTCAATGGTTTAATATATAATGAATTGTTTAATATATTATATAAATAATTCATTATGTTAAATTATAATGAATTGTTTAATTTATTTTATAAATAATTCAAGTGATTATTTGAATATGAATTGTTTAATTTATTATAAAAATAATTCAAAGTTTAATTTATTATATAAATAATTCAATAGTTTAATTTATGATGAATTGTGCAATTTATTGTAAAAATAATTCTAGTGATTATTTTAAAATGAATTGTTTAATTTATTTTAAAAACAATTCAAAGTTTAATTTATGATATAAATAATTCAATAGTTTAATTTATTATATAAACAATTCAACATTTTAATTTATAATGAATTGTTTAATTTATCACATAAATAATACAATAGATTAATTCATAATGAATTGTTTCATTCATTTTATAAATAATTCCAGTGATTATTTTAAAATAAATTGATTAATTTATTATATAAATAATTCAATTGTTCAATTTATTTTATAAATAATTCAAGTGATTATTTTTAAATGAATTGTTTAATTTATTATAAAAATAATTCAATAATTTAATTTATGATAAATTGTTTAATTCATTTTATAAATAATTCAAGTGATTATTTTAAAATGAATTGTTTAATTTATTATGAAAATAATTCAAAGTTTAATTTCTAATATAAATAATTCAATATTTTAATTTATTATATAAATAATTCAATGGTTTAATTTATAATGAATTGTTTAATTTATTATATAAATAATACAATAGTTTAATTAATTACATAAATAATTCAATATATTAATTTATAATGAATTGTGTAATTCATTTTATAAATAATTCAAGTGATTATTTTAAAATAAATTGATAAATTTATTATAAAAATGATTCAAAGTTTAATTTATTATAAAAATAATTCAAAGTTTAATTTATTATATAAATAATTCAATGGTTTAATATATAATGAATTGTTTAATATGTTATATAAATAATTCAATAGGTTAATTTGTAATGAATTGTTTAATTTATTTTATGAATAATTCAAGTGATTATTTTAAAATAAATTGTTTAATTTATTATGAAAATAATTCAATATTTTCATTTATAATGAATTGTTTAATTCATTTTAGAAATAATTCAAGTGATTATTTTAAAATAAATTGATTAATTTATGATAACAATAATTCAAAGTTTAATTTATAATATAAATAATTCAATTGTTTAATTTATTACATAAATAATACAATGGTTTAATTTATAATGAATAGTTTAATTTATTTTAAAAATAATTCAACTGATTATTTTAAAATGAATAGTTTAATTTATTATAAAAATAATTAAAAGATTAATTTATGATATAAATAATTCAATTGTTTAATTTATTATATAAATAATTCAATAGGTTAATTTATAATGAATTGTTTAATTTATTATATAAATAATTCAATAGGTTAATTAACAATGAATTGTTTAATTTATTTTAAAAATAATTCAAGTGATTATTTTAAAAGGAATAGTTTAATTTATTATAAAAATAATTCAAAGTTTAATTTATGATATACATAATTAAATTGTTTAATTCATTATATAAATAATTCAATGGTTTAATTTATAATGAATTGTTTAATTTATTATATAAATAATACAATAGTTTAATTAATTACATAAATAATTCAATATATTAATTTATAATGAATTGTTTAATTCATTTTATAAATAATTCAAGTGATTATTTTAAAATAAATTGAATAATTTATTATAAAAATAGTTCAAAGTTTAATTTATTATATAAACAATTCAATTGTTTAATTTATTATATAAATAATTCAATAGTTTAATTTATAATGAATTGTTTAATTTATTTTATAAATAATTCAAGTGATTATTTTAAAATGAATAGTTTAATTTATTTTAAAAATAATTCAAAGTTTAATTTATTATATAAACAATTCAACATTTTAATTTATAATGAATTGTTTAATTTATCAAATAAATAATACAATATTTTAATTCATAATGAATGGTTTAATTCATTTTATAAATAATTCCAGTGATTATTTTAAAATAAATTGATTAATTTATTATAAAAATAATTCAAAGTTTAATTTATTATATAAATAATTCAATTGTTCAATTTATTATATCAATAATTCAATGGTTTAATATATAATTAATTGTTTAATATGTTATATAAATAATTCAATAGGTTAATTTATAATGCATTGTTTAATTTATTTTATAAATAATTCAAGTGATTATTTTAAAATCAATTGTTTAATTTATTATAAAAATAATTCAATATTTTAATTTATGATGAATTGTTTAATTCATTTTATAAATAATTCAAGTGAGTATTTTAAAATAAATTGTTGAATTTATTATGAAAATAATTCAAAGTTTAATTTCTTATATAAATAATACAATAGTTTAATTAATTAAATAAATAATTCAACATATTAATTTATAATGAATTGTTTAATTCATTTTATAAATAATTCAAGTGATTATTTTAAAATAAATTGATAAATTTATTATAAAAATGATTCAAAGTTTAATTTATTATATAAATAATTCATTTGTTCAATTTATTATATAAATAATTCAATGGATTAATATATAATGAATTGTTTAATATGTTATATAAATAATTCAATAGGTTAATTTATAATGAATTATTTAATTTATTTTATAATTCAAGTGATTATTTTAAAATGAATTGTTTAATTTATCATAACAATAATTCAAAGTTTAATTTATTTTATAAATAATACAATATTTTAATTTATTATATAAATAATTCAATAGGTTAATTTGTAATGAATTGTTTAATTTATTTTTTAAATAATTCAAGTGATTATTTTAAAATGAATTGTTTAATTTATTACAAAAATAATTCAATATTTTAATTTATGATGAATTGTTTAATTCATTTTATGAATAATTCAAGTGATTATTTTAAAATAAATTGTTTAATTTATTATGAAAATAATTCAACGTTTAATTTCTTATATAAATAATTCAATATTTTAATTTATTATATAAATAATTCAATGGTTTAATTTATAATGAATTGTTTAAATTATTTTATAAATAATTCAAGTGATTGTTTTAAAATGAATTGTTTAATTTATCATAAAAATAATTCAAAGTTTAATTTATTTAATTTATAATGAATTTTTACATTTATTATATATATAATTCGATAGTTTAATTTATAATGAATTGTTTTATTTGTTACATAGATAATTCAAGTGAATATTTTAAAATGAATTGTTTAATTTATTATATAAATAATTCAATAGGTTAATTCACAATGAATTGTTTAATTTATTTTATAAATAATTCAAGTGATTATTTTAAAATGAATAGTTTAATTTATTATAAAAATAATTCAAAGTTTAATTTATGATATACATAATTAAATTGTTTAATTCATTATATAAATAATTCAATGGTTTAATTTATAATGAATTGTTTAATTTATTATATAAATAATACAATAGTTTAATTAATTACATAAATAATTCAATATATTAATTTATAATGAATTGTTTAATTCATTTTATAAATAATTCAAGTGATTATTTTAAAATAAATTGAATAATTTATTATAAAAATAGTTCAAAGTTTAATTTATTATATAAACAATTCAATTGTTTAATTTATTATATAAATAATTCAATAGTTTAATTTATAATGAATTGTTTAATTTATTTTATAAATAATTCAAGTGATTATTTTAAAATGAATAGTTTAATTTATTTTAAAAATAATTCAAAGTTTAATTTATTATATAAACAATTCAACATTTTAATTTATAATGAATTGTTTAATTTATCAAATAAATAATACAATATTTTAATTCATAATGAATGGTTTAATTCATTTTATAAATAATTCCAGTGATTATTTTAAAATAAATTGATTAATTTATTATAAAAATAATTCAAAGTTTAATTTATTATATAAATAATTCAATTGTTCAATTTATTATATCAATAATTCAATGGTTTAATATATAATTAATTGTTTAATATGTTATATAAATAATTCAATAGGTTAATTTATAATGCATTGTTTAATTTATTTTATAAATAATTCAAGTGATTATTTTAAAATCAATTGTTTAATTTATTATAAAAATAATTCAATATTTTAATTTATGATGAATTGTTTAATTCATTTTATAAATAATTCAAGTGAGTATTTTAAAATAAATTGTTTAATTTATTATGAAAATAATTCAAAGTTTAATTTCATATATAAATAATACAATAGTTTAATTAATTAAATAAATAATTCAACATATTAATTTATAATGAATTGTTTAATTCATTTTATAAATAATTCAAGTGATTATTTTAAAATAAATTGATAAATTTATTATAAAAATGATTCAAAGTTTAATTTATTATATAAATAATTCATTTGTTCAATTTATTATATAAATAATTCAATGGATTAATATATAATGAATTGTTTAATATGTTATATAAATAATTCAATAGGTTAATTTATAATGAATTGTTTAATTTATTTTATAATTCAAGTGATTATTTTAAAATGAATTGTTTAATTTATCATAAAAATAATTCAAAGTTTAATTTATTTTATAAATAATACAATATTTTAATTTATTATATAAATAATTCAATAGGTTAATTTGTAATGAATTGTTTAATTTATTTTTTAAATAATTCAAGTGATTATTTTAAAATAAATTGATTAATTTAGTATAAAAATAATTCAATGGTTTAATTCAAAATGAATTGTTTAATTTATTATAAAAATAATTCAAAGTTCAATTTATTATATAAATAATTCAATATTTTAATTTATAATGAATTGTTTAATTTATCACATAAATAATACAATAGTTTAATTCATAAAGAATTGTTTAATTCATTTCATAAATAATTCCAGTGATAATTTTAAAATAAATTGATTAATTTATTATAAAAATAATTCAAAGATTAATTTATTATATAAATAATTCAATGGTTTAATATATAATGAATTGTTTAATATATTATATAAATCATTCATTATGTTAAATTATAATGAATTGTTTAATTTATTTTATAAATAATTCAAGTGATTATTTGAATATGAATTGTTTAATTTATTATAAAAATAATTCAAAGTTTAATTTATTATATAAATAATTCAATAGTTTAATTTATGATGAATTGTGCAATTTATTGTAAAAATAATTCTAGTGATTATTTTAAAATAAATTGATTAATTTAGTATAAAAATAATTCAATGGTTTAATTCAAGTGATTATTTTAAAAGGAATAGTTTAATTTATTATAAAAATAATTAAAAGATTAATTTATGATATAAATAATTCAATTGTTTAATTTATTATATAAATAATTCAATTGTTTAATTTATTATATAAATAATTCAATAGGTTAATTTATAATGCATTGTTTAATTTATTATATGTATAATTGAAGTGATTATCTTTGAATGAATTGTTTAATATATTATAAAAATAATTCAATGGTTTAATTTATAATGAATTGTTTAATTTATTATATAAATAATACAATAGTTTAATTAATTACATAAATAATTCAATATATTAATTTATAATGAATTGTTTAATTCATTTTATAAATAATTCAAGTGATTATTTTAAAATAAATTGATTAATTTATTATAAAAATAATTAAAAGTTTAATTTATTATATAAATAATTCAATTGTTTAATTTATAATGAATTTTTACATTTATTATATATATAATTCGATAGTTTAATTTATAATGAATTGTTTTATTTGTTACATAGATAATTCAAGTGAATATTTTAAAATGAATTGTTTAATTTATTATATAAATAATTCAATAGGTTAATTAACAATGAATTGTTTAATTTATTTTAAAAATAATTCAAGTGATTATTTTAAAAGGAATAGTTTAATTTATTATATAAATAATTAAAAGATTAATTTATGATATAAATAATTCAATTGTTTAATTTATTATATAAATAATTCAATTGTTTAATTTATTATATAAATAATTCAATAGGTTAATTTATAATGCATTGTTTAATTTATTATATGTATAATTGAAGTGATTATCTTTGAATGAATTGTTTAATATATTATAAAAATAATTCAATGGTTTAATTTATAATGAATTGTTTAATTTATTTTATAAATAATTAAAGTAATTATCAATTAAACAATTCATTATAAATTAATATATTGAATTATTTATGTAATTAATTAAACTATTGTATTATTTATATAATAAATTAAACAATTCATTATAAATTAAACCATTGAATTATTTATATAATAAATTAAACAATTGAATTATTTATATCATAAATTAATCTTTTAATTATTTTTATAATAAATTAAACTATTCATTTTAAAATAATCACTTGAATTATTTTTTAAATAAATTAAACTATTCATTATAAATTAAACCATTGTATTATTTATGTAATAAATTAAACAATTGAATTATTTATATTATAAATTAAACTTTGAATTATTTTTATAATAAATTGAACTATTCATTTTAAAATAATCACTTGAATTATTTATAAAATAAATTAAACAATTCATTGTTAATTAACCTATTGAATTATTTATATAATAAATTAAACAATTCATTTTAAAATATTAAATAATTCAATTGTTTAATTTATTATATAAATAATTCAATGGTTTAATTTATAATGAATTGTTTAATTTATTATATAAAAAATACAATAGTTTAATTAATTACATAAATAATTCAATATATTAATTGATAATGAATTGTTTAATTGTCTCTCTCCCTCCAGCGTTTATCTCTCTCTCCACTCCAGTGTTTCTCTGTCTCTCTTTCTCTCCCCCCAGTGTTTCTCTCTCTCTCTCTCTCCACCCAGTGTTTCTCTCTCTATCCCCCCAGTGTTTCTCTCTCTCTCTCCCCCCATTGTTTCTCTCTCTCTCCCCCCCAGTATTTCTCTCCCTCTCCCCCCAAGTGTTTCTCTCTCTCTCCCGCCAGTGTTTCTCTGTCTTTCCCGCCAGTATTTCTTTCTCTCTCCCCAGTGTTTTTCTCTCTCTCCCCCCAGTGTTTCTCTCTCTCTCTCTCCCCCCAGTGTTTTTCTCTCTCTCTCCCCTCAGTGTTTCTCTCTCTCTCCCCCCAAGTGTTTCTCTCTCTCTCCCGCCAGTGTTTCTCTCTCTCTCTCCCCCCAGTGTTTCTCTCTCTCTCTCTCCCCCAGTGTTTTTCTCACTCACTCTCTTACCCCCAGTGTTTCTCTCTCTTCCCCCCAGTGTTTCTCTCTCTTCGCCTCAGTATTTCTCTCTCTTCCCACCAGTGTTTCTCTCTCTTACCCCAGTGTTTCTCTCTCTTCCCCACGGTGTTTCTCTCTCTTCCCCCAGTGTTTCTCTGTCTTCCCCCCAGTTTTTCTCTCTCTTCCCCCCAGTGTTTCTCTCTCTCTCTCTTCCCCCCCCCCCCAGTTTTTCTCTCTCTCTCCCCCCAGTGTTTCTCACTCTCTCCCCCAGTGTTTCACTCTCTCTCTCCCCCCAGTGTTTCTCTCTCTCTCCCCCCCCACAGTGATTCTCTCTCTCTCCCCCCAGTGTTTCTCTGTCTCTCCCTCCAGTGTTTCTCTCACACTCTCCCCGCATTGTTTCCCTCACCCTCTCCCCCCAATGTTTCTCTCCCCCTCTCCCCCCAGTTTTTCTCTCACCCTCTCCCTCGAGTGTTTCTCTCACCCTCTCCCCCCATTGTTTCTCTCCCCCTCTCCCCCCAGTGTTTCTCTCTCTTCTCCCCAGTCTCTCTCTCTGTCTCCCCCCCAGTGTTTCTCTCTCTCTCTCCCCCCAGGTGTTTCTCACTCTCTCTCCCCCCAGTGTTTCTATCTCTCTCCCCCCAGTGTCTCTCTCCCTCTCTCCCCCCAGTTTTTCTCTCTGTCTTTCCCGCCAGTGTTTCTCTCTCTCTCTCTCCCTCTCCACCCAGTGTTTATCTCTATCTCCCTCCAGCGTTTATCTCTCTCTCCACCCCAGTGTTTCTCTGTCTCTCTTTCTCTACCCCAGTGTTTCTCTCTCTCTCTCTCCCCCCAGTGTTTCTCTCTCTATCCCCCCAGTGTGTCTCTCTCTCTCTCCCCCCAGTGTTTCTCTCTCTCTCCCCCCCCCCAGTATTTCTCTCCCTCTCCCCCAGTGTTTCTCTCTCTCTCTCTCTCTCTCTCCAGTGTTTCTCTCTCTCTTTCCCCCCAGTGTTTCTCTCTCTCTCTCCCCCAGTGTTTCTCTGTCTATCCCCCCAGTCTTTCTCTCCCTCTCTCCCTCCCGTGTTTCTCTCTCTCTCACCCCCAGTGTTTCTCTCTCTCTCTCCCCCCAGTGTTTCTCTCTCTCTCTCCCCCCAGTGTCTCTCTCTCTATCACCCAGTGCTTCTCTCCCTCTCTCCCCCCAGTTTTTCTCTCTGTCTTTCCCGCCAGTGTTGCTCTCTCTCTCCCCAGTGTTTCTCTCTCTCTCTCTCTCTCTCCCCCGAGTGTTTCTCTCTCTCGCCCCCCAGTGTTTTTCTCTCTCTCTCCCCTCAGTGCTTCTCTCTCTCTCTCCCCAAGTGTTTCTCTCTTTCTCCCGCCAGTGTTTCTCTCTCACTCTCTCCCCCCAGTGTTTCTCTCTCTCTCCCCCAGTGTTTCACTCTCTCTCACCCCCCAGTGTTTCTCTCTCTCTCTCCCCAGTGTTTCTCTCTCTCTCCCCGCAATGTTTCTCTCTCTATCTTCCCCCAGTGATTCTCTCTCTCTCCCCCCAGTGTTTCTCTGTCTCTCCCTCCAGTGTTTCTCTCACACTCTCCCCGCATTGTTTCCCTCAACCTCTCCCCCCAATGTTTCTCTCCCCCTCTCCCCCCAGTGTTTCTCTCACCCTCTCCCCCGAGTGTTTCTCTCACACTCTCCCCCCATTGTTTCTCTCACCCTCTCCCCCCAGTGTTTCTCTCTCACTCCCCCCCAGAGTTTCTCTCTCTCTCTTCCCCGCAGTGTTTCTCTCTCTTCCCCCCAGTGTTTCTCTCTCTTCCTCCCAGTATTTATCTCTCTTCTCCTCAGTTTCTCTCTCTCTCACCCCCAGCGTTTCTCTCTCTGTCTCCCCCCAGTGTTTCTCTCTCTCTCTCTCCCCCCAGTGTTTCTCTCTCTCTCTCCGCCCAGTGTTTCTCTCTCTCTCCCCCCCAGTATTTCTCTCCCTCTCCCCCAGTGTTTCTCTCTCTCTCTCTCCCCAGTGTTTCTCTCTCTCTTTCCCCCCAGTGTTTCTCTCTCTCACTCTCCCCAGTGTTTCTCTGTCTATCCCCCAGTCTTTCTCTCCCTCTCTCCCTCCCGTGTTTCTCTCTCTCTCACCCCCAGTGTTTCTCTCTCTCTATCCCCCCAGTGTTTCTCTCTCTCTCTCCCCCCATTGTTTCTCTCTCTCTCCCCCCCAGTATTTCTCTCCCTCTCCCCCCAAGTGTTTCTCTCTCTCTCCCGCCAGTGTTTCTCTGTCTTTCCCGCCAGTATTTCTTTCTCTCTCCCCAGTGTTTTTCTCTCTCTCCCCCCAGTGTTTCTCTCTCTCTCTCTCCCCCCAGTGTTTTTCTCTCTCTCTCCCCTCAGTGTTTCTCTCTCTCTCCCCCCAAGTGTTTCTCTCTCTCTCCCGCCAGTGTTTCTCTCTCTCTCTCCCCCCAGTGTTTCTCTCTCTCTCTCCCCCCAGTGTTTTTCTCACTCACTCTCTTACCCCCAGTGTTTCTCTCTCTTCCCCCCAGTGTTTCTCTCTCTTCGCCTCAGTATTTCTCTCTCTTCCCACCAGTGTTTCTCTCTCTTACCCCAGTGTTTCTCTCTCTTCCCCACGGTGTTTCTCTCTCTTCCCCCAGTGTTTCTCTGTCTTCCCCCCAGTTTTTCTCTCTCTTCCCCCCAGTGTTTCTCTCTCTCTCTCTTCCCCCCCCCCCAGTTTTTCTCTCTCTCTCCCCCCAGTGTTTCTCACTCTCTCCCCCAGTGTTTCACTCTCTCTCTCCCCCCAGTGTTTCTCTCTCTCTCCCCCCCCACAGTGATTCTCTCTCTCTCCCCCCAGTGTTTCTCTGTCTCTCCCTCCAGTGTTTCTCTCACACTCTCCCCGCATTGTTTCCCTCACCCTCTCCCCCCAATGTTTCTCTCCCCCTCTCCCCCCAGTTTTTCTCTCACCCTCTCCCTCGAGTGTTTCTCTCACCCTCTCCCCCCATTGTTTCTCTCCCCCTCTCCCCCCAGTGTTTCTCTCTCTTCTCCCCAGTCTCTCTCTCTGTCTCCCCCCCAGTGTTTCTCTCTCTCTCTCCCCCCAGGTGTTTCTCACTCTCTCTCCCCCCAGTGTTTCTATCTCTCTCCCCCCAGTGTCTCTCTCCCTCTCTCCCCCCAGTTTTTCTCTCTGTCTTTCCCGCCAGTGTTTCTCTCTCTCTCTCTCCCTCTCCACCCAGTGTTTATCTCTATCTCCCTCCAGCGTTTATCTCTCTCTCCACCCCAGTGTTTCTCTGTCTCTCTTTCTCTACCCCAGTGTTTCTCTCTCTCTCTCTCCCCCCAGTGTTTCTCTCTCTATCCCCCCAGTGTGTCTCTCTCTCTCTCCCCCCAGTGTTTCTCTCTCTCTCCCCCCCCCCAGTATTTCTCTCCCTCTCCCCCAGTGTTTCTCTCTCTCTCTCTCTCTCTCTCCAGTGTTTCTCTCTCTCTTTCCCCCCAGTGTTTCTCTCTCTCTCTCCCCCAGTGTTTCTCTGTCTATCCCCCCAGTCTTTCTCTCCCTCTCTCCCTCCCGTGTTTCTCTCTCTCTCACCCCCAGTGTTTCTCTCTCTCTCTCCCCCCAGTGTTTCTCTCTCTCTCTCCCCCCAGTGTCTCTCTCTCTATCACCCAGTGCTTCTCTCCCTCTCTCCCCCCAGTTTTTCTCTCTGTCTTTCCCGCCAGTGTTGCTCTCTCTCTCCCCAGTGTTTCTCTCTCTCTCTCTCTCTCTCCCCCGAGTGTTTCTCTCTCTCGCCCCCCAGTGTTTTTCTCTCTCTCTCCCCTCAGTGCTTCTCTCTCTCTCTCCCCAAGTGTTTCTCTCTTTCTCCCGCCAGTGTTTCTCTCTCACTCTCTCCCCCCAGTGTTTCTCTCTCTCTCCCCCAGTGTTTCACTCTCTCTCACCCCCCAGTGTTTCTCTCTCTCTCTCCCCAGTGTTTCTCTCTCTCTCCCCGCAATGTTTCTCTCTCTATCTTCCCCCAGTGATTCTCTCTCTCTCCCCCCAGTGTTTCTCTGTCTCTCCCTCCAGTGTTTCTCTCACACTCTCCCCGCATTGTTTCCCTCAACCTCTCCCCCCAATGTTTCTCTCCCCCTCTCCCCCCAGTGTTTCTCTCACCCTCTCCCCCGAGTGTTTCTCTCACCCTCTCCCCCCATTGTTTCTCTCACCCTCTCCCCCCAGTGTTTCTCTCTCACTCCCCCCCAGAGTTTCTCTCTCTCTCTTCCCCGCAGTGTTTCTCTCTCTTCCCCCCAGTGTTTCTCTCTCTTCCTCCCAGTATTTATCTCTCTTCTCCTCAGTTTCTCTCTCTCTCACCCCCAGCGTTTCTCTCTCTGTCTCCCCCCAGTGTTTCTCTCTCTCTCTCTCCCCCCAGTGTTTCTCTCTCTCTCTCCGCCCAGTGTTTCTCTCTCTCTCCCCCCCAGTATTTCTCTCCCTCTCCCCCAGTGTTTCTCTCTCTCTCTCTCCCCAGTGTTTCTCTCTCTCTTTCCCCCCAGTGTTTCTCTCTCTCACTCTCCCCAGTGTTTCTCTGTCTATCCCCCAGTCTTTCTCTCCCTCTCTCCCTCCCGTGTTTCTCTCTCTCTCACCCCCAGTGTTTCTCTCTCTCTATCCCCCCAGTGTTTCTCTCTCTCTCTCCCCCCATTGTTTCTCTCTCTCTCCCCCCCAGTATTTCTCTCCCTCTCCCCCCAAGTGTTTCTCTCTCTCTCCCGCCAGTGTTTCTCTGTCTTTCCCGCCAGTATTTCTTTCTCTCTCCCCAGTGTTTTTCTCTCTCTCCCCCCAGTGTTTCTCTCTCTCTCTCTCCCCCCAGTGTTTTTCTCTCTCTCTCCCCTCAGTGTTTCTCTCTCTCTCCCCCCAAGTGTTTCTCTCTCTCTCCCGCCAGTGTTTCTCTCTCTCTCTCCCCCCAGTGTTTCTCTCTCTCTCTCCCCCCAGTGTTTTTCTCACTCACTCTCTTACCCCCAGTGTTTCTCTCTCTTCCCCCCAGTGTTTCTCTCTCTTCGCCTCAGTATTTCTCTCTCTTCCCACCAGTGTTTCTCTCTCTTACCCCAGTGTTTCTCTCTCTTCCCCACGGTGTTTCTCTCTCTTCCCCCAGTGTTTCTCTGTCTTCCCCCCAGTTTTTCTCTCTCTTCCCCCCAGTGTTTCTCTCTCTCTCTCTTCCCCCCCCCCAGTTTTTCTCTCTCTCTCCCCCCAGTGTTTCTCACTCTCTCCCCCAGTGTTTCACTCTCTCTCTCCCCCCAGTGTTTCTCTCTCTCTCCCCCCCCACAGTGATTCTCTCTCTCTCCCCCCAGTGTTTCTCTGTCTCTCCCTCCAGTGTTTCTCTCACACTCTCCCCGCATTGTTTCCCTCACCCACTCCCCCCAATGTTTCTCTCCCCCTCTCCCCCCAGTTTTTCTCTCACCCTCTCCCTCGAGTGTTTCTCTCACCCTCTCCCCCCATTGTTTCTCTCCCCCTCTCCCCCCAGTGTTTCTCTCTCTTCTCCCCAGTCTCTCTCTCTGTCTCCCCCCCAGTGTTTCTCTCTCTCTCTCCCCCCAGGTGTTTCTCACTCTCTCTCCCCCCAGTGTTTCTATCTCTCTCCCCCCAGTGTCTCTCTCCCTCTCTCCCCCCAGTTTTTCTCTCTGTCTTTCCCGCCAGTGTTTCTCTCTCTCTCTCTCCCTCTCCACCCAGTGTTTATCTCTATCTCCCTCCAGCGTTTATCTCTCTCTCCACCCCAGTGTTTCTCTGTCTCTCTTTCTCTACCCCAGTGTTTCTCTCTCTCTCTCTCCCCCCAGTGTTTCTCTCTCTATCCCCCCAGTGTGTCTCTCTCTCTCTCCCCCCAGTGTTTCTCTCTCTCTCCCCCCCCCAGTATTTCTCTCCCTCTCCCCCAGTGTTTCTCTCTCTCTCTCTCTCTCTCTCCAGTGTTTCTCTCTCTCTTTCCCCCCAGTGTTTCTCTCTCTCTCTCCCCCAGTGTTTCTCTGTCTATCCCCCCAGTCTTTCTCTCCCTCTCTCCCTCCCGTGTTTCTCTCTCTCTCACCCCCAGTGTTTCTCTCTCTCTCTCCCCCCAGTGTTTCTCTCTCTCTCTCCCCCCAGTGTCTCTCTCTCTATCACCCAGTGCTTCTCTCCCTCTCTCCCCCCAGTTTTTCTCTCTGTCTTTCCCGCCAGTGTTGCTCTCTCTCTCCCCAGTGTTTCTCTCTCTCTCTCTCTCTCTCCCCCGAGTGTTTCTCTCTCTCGCCCCCCAGTGTTTTTCTCTCTCTCTCCCCTCAGTGCTTCTCTCTCTCTCTCCCCAAGTGTTTCTCTCTTTCTCCCGCCAGTGTTTCTCTCTCACTCTCTCCCCCCAGTGTTTCTCTCTCTCTCCCCCAGTGTTTCACTCTCTCTCACCCCCCAGTGTTTCTCTCTCTCTCTCCCCAGTGTTTCTCTCTCTCTCCCCGCAATGTTTCTCTCTCTATCTTCCCCCAGTGATTCTCTCTCTCTCCCCCCAGTGTTTCTCTGTCTCTCCCTCCAGTGTTTCTCTCACACTCTCCCCGCATTGTTTCCCTCAACCTCTCCCCCCAATGTTTCTCTCCCCCTCTCCCCCCAGTGTTTCTCTCACCCTCTCCCCCGAGTGTTTCTCTCACCCTCTCCCCCCATTGTTTCTCTCACCCTCTCCCCCCAGTGTTTCTCTCTCACTCCCCCCCAGAGTTTCTCTCTCTCTCTTCCCCGCAGTGTTTCTCTCTCTTCCCCCCAGTGTTTCTCTCTCTTCCTCCCAGTATTTATCTCTCTTCTCCTCAGTTTCTCTCTCTCTCACCCCCAGCGTTTCTCTCTCTGTCTCCCCCCAGTGTTTCTCTCTCTCTCTCTCCCCCCAGTGTTTCTCTCTCTCTCTCCGCCCAGTGTTTCTCTCTCTCTCCCCCCCAGTATTTCTCTCCCTCTCCCCCAGTGTTTCTCTCTCTCTCTCTCCCCAGTGTTTCTCTCTCTCTTTCCCCCCAGTGTTTCTCTCTCTCACTCTCCCCAGTGTTTCTCTGTCTATCCCCCCAGTCTTTCTCTCCCTCTCTCCCTCCCGTGTTTCTCTCTCTCTCACCCCCAGTGTTTCTCTCTCTCTCTCCCCCCAGTGTTTCTCTCTCTCTCTCCCCCCAGTGTTTCTCTCACGCTCTCCCCCAGTGTTTCTCTCTCTCTCCCCCCCAGTGTCTCTCTCTCTCTATCACCCAGTGTTTCTCTCCCTCTCTCCCCCCAGTTTTTCTCTCTGTCTTTCCCGCCAGTGTTTCTCTCTCTCGCCCCCCAGTGTTTTTCTCTCTCTCTCCCCTCAGTGTTTCTCTCTCTCTCCCCCCAAGTGTTTCTCTCTCTCTCCCGCCAGTGTTTATCTCTCTCTCTCTCCCCCAGTGTTTCTCTCTCTCTCCCCCAGTGTTTCACTCTCTCTCTCCCCCCAGTGTTTCTCTCTCTCTCTCCCCCCAGTCATTCTCTCTCTCTCCCCCCAGTGTTTCTCTGCTCTCCCTCCAGTGTTTCTCTCACACTCTCCCCGCATTGTTTCCCTCACCCTCTCCCCCCAATGTTTCTCTCACCCTCTCACCCCAGTTTTTCTCTCACCATCTCCCCCGAGTGTTTCTCTCACCCTCTCCCCCCATTGTTTCTCTCCCCCTCTCCCCCCAGTGTTTCTCTCCCCCTCTCCCCCCAGTGTTTCTCTCACCCTCGCCCCCCAGTGTTTCTCGCACCCTCTCCCACAGTGTTTCTCTCACTCTCTCCCCCCAGTGTTTCTCTCTATCTCCCCCCCAAGTGTTTCTCTCTCACTCCCCCCACCAGTGTTTCTCGCTCTCTCTTCCCCCCAGTGTTTCTCTCTCTTCCCCCCAGTGTTTCTCTCTCTTCCTCCCAGTGCTTCACTCCCTTCCCCCCAGTGTTTCTCTCTCTTCCCCCCAGTGTTTCTCTCTCTACCCCCCAGTATTTCTCTTTTTCCCCCCAGTGTTTCTCTCTCTTCCCCCCAGTGTTTGTCTCTCTTCTCCCCAGTCTCTCTCTCTGTCTCCCCCCCAGTGTTTCTCTCTCTCTCTCTCCCTCCAGTGTTTTTCTCTCTCTCTCCCCCCAGTGTCTCTCTCCCTCTCTCCCCCCAGTGTTTCTCTCTCTCTCTTTCCCTCTCCACCCAGTGTTTCTCTCTCTCTCTCTCCCCCCAGTGTTTCTCTCTCTCTCCCCCCCCCCCAATATTTCTCTCCCTCTCCCCCAGTGTTTCTCTCTCTCTCTTTCTCTCCACAGTGTTTCTCTCTCTCTTTCCCCCCAGTCTTTCTCTCCCTCTCTCCCTCCCGTGTTTCTCTCTCTCTCACCCCCAGTGTTTCTCTCTCTCTCTCCCCCCAGTGTTTCTCTCTCTCTCCACCCAGTGTCTCTCTCCCTATCACCCAGTATTTCTCTCTGTCTCTCTCTCTCTCTCCCCAGTGTTTCTCTCTGTCTTTCCCGCCAGTGTTTATCTGTCTCTCCCCAGTGTTTCTCTCTCTCTCCCCCCAGTGTTTCTCTCTCTCTCTCTCCCCCCAATGTTTCTCTCTCTCGCCCCCCAGTGTTTTTCTCTCTCTCTCCCCCCAAGTGTTTCTCTCTCTCTCCCGCCAGTGTTTCTCTCTCTCTCTCCCCCCCCCCCCCAGTGTTTCTCTCTCTCTCCCCCAGTGTTTCACTCTCTCTCTCCCTCCAGTGTTTCTCTCTCTCTCCCCCCCCCCAGTATTTCTCTCCCTCTCCCCCAGTATTTCTCTCTGTCTCTCTCTCTCTCTCCCCAGTGTTTCTCTCTCTCTTTCCCCCCAGTCTTTCTCTCCCTCTCTCCCTCCCGTGTTTCTCTCTCTCTCTCACCCCCAGTGTTTCTCTCTCTCTCCCCCCCCCCCAGTGTTTCTCTCTCTCTCTCCCCCCAGTGTCTCTCTCCCTATCACCCAGTGTTTCTCTCCCTCTCTCCCCCCAGTTTTTCTCTCTGTCTTTCCCGCCAGTGTTTATCTCTCCCTCCCGTGTTTCTCTCTCTCTCACCCCCAGTGTCTCTCTCTCTCTCTCCCCCAGTGTTTCTCTCTCTCTCCCCCCCCCCCCAGTGTCTCTCTCTCTATCACCCAGTGTTTCTCTCCCTCTCTCCCCCCAGTTTTTCTATCTGTCTTTCCCGCCAGTGTTTCTCTCTCTCTCCCCAGTGTTTCTCTCTCTCTCCCCCCAGTGTTTCTCTCTCTCTCTCTACCCCCAGTGTTTTTCTCTCTCGCTCCCCTCAGTGTTTCTCTCTCTCTCACCCCAAGTGTTTCTCTCTCTCTCCCGCCAGTGTGTCTCTCTCACTCTCACCCCCCAGTGTTTCTCTCTCTCTCTCCCCCAGTGTTTCACTCTCTCTCTCCCCCCGGTGTTTCTCTCTCTCTCCCCCCAGTATTTCTCTCTCTCTCCCCCCCAGTGATTCTCTCTCTCTCCCCCCGAGTGTTTCTCTGTCTCTCCCTCCAGTGTTTCTCTCACACTCTCCCCGCATTGTTTCCCTCAACCTCTCCCCCCAATGTTTCTCTCCCCAGTTTCTCTCTCTCTCTCTCTCCCCAGTGTTTCTCTGTCTCTCTCTGTCTCTCCCCCCAGTGTTTCTCTCTCTCTCTCCCCCCAGTGTTTCTCTCTCCCTCCCACCCCCCAGTATTTCTCTCCCTCTCCCCCAGTGTTTCACTCTCTCTCTCCCCCCAGTGTTTCTCTCTCTCTCTCCCCAGTGTCTCTCTCTCTCTCCCCCAGTGTTTCACTCTCTCTCTCCCCCAAGTGTTTCTCTCACTCCCCCCCCCAGTGATTTTCTCTCTCTCCCTCCCGTGTTTCTCTCACACTCTCCCCGCATTGTTTCCCTCACCCTCTACCCCCAATGTTTCTCTCACCCTCTCCCCCCAGTGTTTCTCTCACCCTCTCCCCCGAGTGTTTCTCTCACCCTCGCCCCCCATTGTTTCTCTCCCCCTCACCCCCCAGTGTTTCTCTCCCCCTCTCCCCCCAGTTTTTCTCTCACCCTCTCCCACAGTGTTTCTCTCACTCTCTCCCCCCAGTGTTTCTCTCTAACTCCCCCCAAGTGTTTCTCTCTCACTCCCCCCCAGTGTTTCTCTCTCTCTCTTCCCCCCAGTGTTTCTCTCTCTTCCCCCCAGTGTTTCTCTCTCTTCCTCCCAGTGCTTCACTCCCTTCCCCCCAGTGTTTCTCTCTCTTCCCCCCAGTGTTTCTCTCTCTTCCCCCCAGTGTTTCTCTTTTTTTCCCCCAGTGTTTCTCTCTCTTCCCCCCAGTGTTTGTCTCTCTTCTCCCCAGTCTCTCTCTCTGTTTCCCCCCCCCCAGTGTTTCTCTCTCTCTCCCCCCAGTGTTTTTCTCTCTCTCTCCCCCCAATGTTTCTCTCTCTCTCCCCCCAAGTGTTTCTCTCTCTCTCTCCCCACAGTGTTTCTCCCTCTCTCCCCCCAGTGTCTCTCTACCTCTTTCCCCCCAGTTTTTCTCTCTGTCTTTCCCGCCAGTGTTTCACTCTCTCTCTCTCCCTCTCCACCCAGTGTTTATCTCTCTCTCCCTCCAGCGTTTATCTCTCTCTCCACTCCAGTGTTTCTCTGTCTCTCTTTCTCTCCCCCCAGTGTTTCTCTCTCTCTCTCTCTCCACCCAGTGTTTCTCTCTCTATCCCCCCAGTGTTTCTCTCTCTCTCTCTCCCCCCATTGTTTCTCTCTCTCTCCCCCCCCAGTATTTCTCTCCCTCTCCCCCAGTGTTTCTCTCTCTCTCTCTCTCCCCAGTGTTTCTCTCTCTCTCTCTCTCCACCCAGTGTTTCTCTCTCTCTCCCCCCCAGTATTTCTCTCCCTCTCCCCCAGTGTCTCTCTCTCTCTCTCTCTCTCCCCAGTGTTTCTCTCTCTCTTTCCCCCCAGTCTTTCTCTCCCTCTCTCCCTCCCGTGTTTCTCTCTCTCTCACCCCCAGTGTTTCTCTCTCTCTCTCCCCCCAGTGTTTCTCTCTCTCTCTCCCCCCAGTGTTTCTCTCACGCTCTCCCCCAGTGTTTCTCTCTCTCTCCCCCCAGTGTCTCTCTCTCTATCACCCAGTGTTTCTCTCTCTCTCTCTGCCCCCAGTGTTTTTCTCTCTCTCTCCCCTCAGTGTTTCTCTCTCTCTCCCCCCAAGTGTTTCTCTCTCTCTCCCGCCAGTGTTTCTCTCTCTCTCTCTCCCACCAGTGTTTCTCTCTCTCTCCCCCAGTGTTTCACTCTCTCTCTCCCCCCAGTTTTTTCTCTCTCTCTCTCCCCCCAGTGTTTCTCTCTCTCTCCCCCCAGTGTTTCTCTCTCTCCCCCCCATTGTTTCTTTCTCTCTCTCCAGCCAGTTTTTCTCTCTCTCTCCCTCCAGTGTTTCTCTCACCCTCTCCCCCAGTGTTTCTCTCACACTCTCCCCCCAGTATTTCTCTCACCCTCTCCCCGCAGTGTTTCTGTCATCCTCTCCCCCAATTGTTTATCTCACCCTCTCCCCCCACTGTTTCTCTCACTCTCTCCCCCCAGTGTTTCTCTCTCCCCCCCCCAATGTTTCTCTCTCTCTCCCCAGTGTTTCTCTCTCTCTCCCCACAGTGTTTTTCTCACTCACTCTCTTACCCCCAGTGTTTCTCTCTCTTCCCCCCAGTGTTTCTCTCTCTTCGCCCCAGTATTTCTCTCTCTTCCCACCAGTGTTTCTCTCTCTTACCCCAGTGTGTCTCTCTCTTCCCCACGGTGTTTCTCTCTCTTCCCCCAGTGTTTCTCTGTCTTCCCCCCAGTTTTTCTCTCTCTTCCCCCCAGTGTTTCTCTCTCTCTCTCTCCCCCCCCAGTTTTTCTCTCTCTCTCCCCCCAGTGTTTCTCTCTCTCTCCCCCAGTGTTTCACTCTCTCTCTCCCCCCAGTGTTTCTCTCTCCCCCCCCCCAAGTGATTCTCTCTCTCTCCCCCCAGTGTTTCTCTGTCTCTCCCTCCAGTGTTTCTCTCACACTCTCCCCGCATTGTTTCCCTCACCCTCTCCCCCCAATGTTTCTCTCCCCCTCTCCCCCCAGTGTTTCTCTCACCCTCTCCCTCGAGTGTTTCTCTCACCCTCTCCCCCCATTGTTTCTCTCCCCCTCTCCCCCCAGTGTTTCTCTCCCTCTCTCCCCCCAGTGTTTCTCTCACTCTCGCCCCCCAGTGTTTCTCTCACCCTCTCCCACAGTGTTTCTCTCACTCTCTCCCCCCAGTGTTTCCCTCTCTTCCCCCCCAGTGTTTCTCTCTCTTCCTCCCAGTGCTTCACTCCCTTCCACCCAGTGTTTCTCTCTCTTCCCCCCAGTGTTTCTCTCTCTTCCCCACAGTGTTTCTCTTTTTCCCCCCAGTGTTTCTCTCTCTTCCCCCCAGTGTTTGTCTCTCTTCTCCCCAGTCTCTCTCTCTGTCTCCCCCCCAGTGTTTCTCTCTCTCTCTCTCTCCCCCCAGTGTTTTTCTCTCTCTCTCCCCCCAGTGTTTCTCTCTCTCTCCCCCCAAGTGTTTCTCTCTCTCTCTCCCCCCAGTGTTTCTCGCTCTCTCCCCCCAGTGTCTCTCTCCCTCTCTCCCCCCAGTTTTTCTCTCTGTCTTTCCCGCCAGTGTTTCTCTCTCTCTCTCTCCCTCTCCACCCAGTGTTTATCTCTCTCTCCCTCCAGCGTTTATCTCTCTCTCCACACCAGTGTTTCTCTGTCTCTCTTTCTCTCCCCCCAGTGTTTCTCTCTCTCTCTCTCTCTCTCTCTCTCCCCCCAGTGTTTCTCTCTCTATCCCCCCAGTGTTTCTCTCTCTCTCTCCCCCCAGTGTTTTTCTCTCTCTCTCCCCCCCAGTACTTCTCTCCCTCTCCCCTAGAGTTTCTCTCTCTCTCTCTCACCCCCAGCGTTTCTCTCTCTCTCTCCCCCCAGTGTTTCTCTCTCTCTCTCCCCCCAGTGTCTCTCTCTCTATCACCCAGTGTTTCTCTCCCTCTCTCCCCCCAGTTTTTCTCTCTGTCTTTCCCGCCAGTGTTTCTCTCTCTCTCCCCAGTGTTTCTCTCTCTCTCCCCAGTGTTTCTCTCTCTCTCTCTCCCCCCAGTGTTTCTCTCTCTCGCCCCCCAGTGTTTTTCTATCTCTCTCCCCTCAGTGTTTCTCTCTCTCTCCCCCCAAGTGTTTCTCTCTCTCTCCCGCCAGTGTTTCGCTCTCTCTCCCCCCAGTGTTTCTCTCTCTCTCCCCCAGTGTTTCACTCTCTCTCTCCCCCCAGTGTTTCTCTCTCTCTCCCCCCAGTGTTTCTCTGTCTCTCCCTCCAGTGTTTCTCTCACACTCTCCCCGCATTGTTTCCCTCCCCCTCTCCCCCTAGTGTTTCTCTCTCTCCCTCTCTCTCCCCCCAGTGTTTCTCTCTCTATCTCCCCAGTGTTTCTCTCTCTCTCTCCCCCCAGTGTTTCTCTCTCTCTCCCCCCAGTGTTTCTCTCTCTCTCCCCCCATTGTTTCTCTCTCTCTCTCCATCCAGTTTTTCTCTCTCTCTCCCTCCAGTGTTTCTCTCACCCTCTCCCCCAGTGTTTCTCTCACAATCTCCCCCCAGTATTTCTCTCACCCTCTCCCCGCAGTGTTTCTGTCATGCTATCCCCCAATTGTTTATCTCACCCTCTCCCCCCAGTGTTTCTCTCACACTCTCCCCCCAGTGGTTCTCTCTCTCTCCCCCCAGTGTTTTTCTCACTCACTCTCTTACCCCCAGTGTTTCTCTCTCTTACCCCCAGTGTTTCTCTCTCTTCCCCCCGGTGTTTCTCTCTCTTCCCCCAGTGTTTCTCTGTCTTCCCCCCAGTTTTTCTCTCTCTTCCCCACAGTGTTTCTCTCTCTTCCCCCCAGTGTTTCTCTCTCTCTCTCTCCTTCCCCCCCAGTTTTTAGCTCTCTCTCCCCCCAGTGTTTCTCTCTCTCTCCCCCCCCCCCAGTGTTGATCTCTCTCTCTCCTCCCCAGTGTTTCTCTCTCGCTCTCTCATCCCAGTGTTTCTCTCTCTCTTTCCTCCCAGTGTTTCTCTCTCTCTCTCCCCCAGTGTTTCTCTCTCTCTCCCCCCAGTGTTTCTCTCTCTCTCTCTCGCCCCCCAGTGTTTTTCTCTCTCTCTCCCCTCAGTGTTTCTCTCTCTCTCCCCCCAAGTGTTTCTCTTTCTCTCCCGCCAGTGTTTCTCTCTCTCTCTCCCCAGTGTTTACCTCTCTCTCCCCCAGTGTTTCACTCTCTCTCTCCCCCCAGTGATTCTCTCTCTCTCTCCCCCCAGTGATTCTCTCTCTCTCCCCCCAGTGTTTCTCTGTCTCTCCCTCCAGTGTTTCTCTCACACTCTCCCCGCATTGTTTCCCTCACCCTCTCCCCCCAGTGTTTCTCTCACCCTCTCCCCCCAGTGTTTCTCTCACCCTCTGCCCCGAGTGTTTCTCTCACCCTCTCCACCCATTGTTTCTCTCACCCTCTCCCCCCAGTGTTTCTCTCACCCTCTCCACCGAGTGTTTCTCTGACCCTCTCCCCCCAGTGTTTCTCTCCCCCTCTCCCCCCAGTGTTTCTCTCACCCTCGCCCACCAGTGTTTCTCTCACCCTCTCCCACAGTGTTTCTCTCACTCTCTCCCCCCAGTGTTTCTCTCTATCTCCCCCCAAGTGTTTCTCTCTCACTCCCCCCCGCAGTGTTTCTCTCTCTCTCTTCCCCCCAGTGTTTCTCTCTCTTCCCCCCAGTGTTTCTCTCTCTTCCTCCCAGTGCTTCACTCCCTTCCCCCCAGTGTTTCTCTCTCTTCCCCCCAGTGTTTCTCTCTCTTCCCCCCAGTGTTTCTCTTTTCCCCCCAGTGTTTCTCTCTCTTCCCCCCAGTGTTTGTCTCTCTTCTCCCCAGTCTCTCTCTCTGTCTCCCCCCCCAGTGTTTCTCTCACTCTCTCCCCCCAGTGTTTATCTCTCTCTCCCCCAAAGTGTTTCTCTCTCTCTCTCCCCCCAGTGTTTCTCTCTCTCTCCCCCCAGTGTCTCTCTCCCTCTCTTCCCCCAGTTTTTCTCTCTGTCTTTCCCGCCAGTGTTACTCTCTCTCCACCCAGTGTTTATCTCTCTCTCCCTCCAGCGTTTATCTCTCTCTCCACCCCAGTGTTTCTCTCTCTCTTTCTCTCTCCCCAGTGTTTCTCTCTTTCTCTCTCTCTCTCCCCCCAGTGTTTCTCTCTCTATCCCCCCTGTGTTTCTCTCTCTCTCTCTCCCCAGTGTTTCTCTCTCTCTCCCCCCAGTGTTTCTCTCTATCTCCCCCCAAGTGTTTCTCTCTCACTCCCCCCCCCCACCAGTGTTTCTCTCTCTCTCTTCCCCCCAGTGTTTCTCTCTCTTCCCCCCAGTGTTTCTCTCTCTTCCTCCCAGTGCTTCACTCCCTTCCCCCCAGTGTTTCTCTCTCTTCCCCCCAGTGTTTCTCTCTCTTTCCCCCAGTGTTTCTCTTTTACCCCCCAGTGTTTCTCTCTCTTCCCCCCAGTTTTTGTCTCTCTTCTCCCCAGTCTCTCTCTCTGTCTCCCCCCCCCCAGTGTTTCTCTCTCTCTCCCCCCAGTGTTTATCTCTCTCTCCCCCCAAGTGTTTCTCACTCTCTCTCCCCCCAGTGTTTCTCTCTCTCTCCCCCCAGTGTCTCTCTCTCTCCCCCCAGTTTTTCTCTCTGTCTTTCCCGCCAGTGTTTCTCTCTCTCTCTCTCCACCCAGTGCTTATCTCTCTCTCCCTCCAGCGTTTATCTCTCTCTCCACCCCAGTGTTTCTCTGTCTCTCTTTCTCTCACCCAGTGTTTCTCTCTCTCTCTCTCCCCCCAGTGTTTCTCTCGCTATCCCCCCTGTGTTTCTCTCTCTCTCTCCCCCCAGTGTTTCTCTCACCCTCTCCCCCCAGTGTTTCTCTCACCCTCTCACCCCATTGTTCGTATCACCCTCTCCCCCACTTTGTTTCTCTCACTCTCTCCCCGCAGTGTTTCTGTCATCCTCTCCCCCAATTTTTTATCTCACCCTCTCCCCCCAGTGTTTCTCTCTCCCTCCCTCCAGTGTTTCTCTCTATCTCCACCTCAGTGTTTCTCTCTCTCTCTCTCCCCAGTGTTTCTCTCTCTCTCCCCGCAATGTTTCTCTCTCTATCTTCCCCGAGTGTTTCTCTCGCTCTCTCCCCCCGGTGTTTTTCTCACTCACTCTCTTCCCCCCCAGTGTTTCTCTCTCTTCCCCCCAGTGTTTCTCTCTCTTCGCCCCAGTATTTCTCTCTCTTCCCACCAGTGTTTCTCTCTCTTACCCCCAGTGTTTCTCTCTCTTCCCCCCGGTGTTTCTCTCTCTTCCCCCAGTGTTTCTCTGTCTTCCCCCCCAGTTTTTCTCTCTGTTCCCCCCAGTGTTTCTCTCTCTTCCCCCCAGTGTTTCTCTCTCTCTCTCTTCCCCCCCCAGTTTTTCTCTCTCTCTCCCCGCAGTGTTTCTCTCTCTTCCCCCCAGTGTTTCTCTCTCTTACCACCAGTGTTTCTCTCTCTTCCCCCCAGTGTTTTTCACTCGTCTACCCAGTGCTTCTCTCTCGTCACCAAAGTGTTTCTCTCTCATTCTCCCCCCAGTGTTTCTCTCTCTCTCCCCCCAGTGTTTCTCTCTCTCTCTCCCCCCAGTGTATTTCTCTCTCTCTCCCCCCCCCCAGTTTTGATCTCTCTCTCTCCTCCCCAGTGTTTCTCTCTCGCTCTCTCTCTCCCCAGTGTTTCTCTCTCTCTTTCCCCCCAGTGTTTCTCTCTCTCTCTCCCCCACTGTTTCTCTCTCTCTCCCCCAGTGTTTCTCTCTCTCGCTCCCTCCAGTGTTTCTCTCTCTCTCTCACCCCAGTGTTTCTCTCTCTCTCCCCCGAGTGTTTCTCTCTCTCTCTCCCCCCGCAGTGTTTCTCTCTCTCTCCCCCCTCAGTGTTTCTCTCTCTCTCCCCCCACAGTTTCTCTCACTCTCTCCCCCCAGTGTTTCTCTCACCCTCTACCCCCAGTGTTTCTCTCACCCTCTCCCCCCAGTGTTTCTCTCACCCTCACCCCCCAGTGTTTCTCTCACTCTCTCCCCCAGTGTTTCTCTCTCTCCCCCCCAGTTTTTCTCTCTCTCTCTCTCCCCCCAGTGTTTCTCTCTCTCTCCCCCCAGTGTTTCTCTCTCTCTCTCCCACCAGTGTTTCTCTCTCTCTCCCCCCAGTGTTTCTCTCTCTCTCCCTCCAGTGTTTCTCGCACACTCTCCCCCCAGTGTTTCTCTCCCCCTCTCCCCCAAGTTTTTCTCTCACCCTCTCCCCCCAGTGTTTCTCTCACCCTCTCCCCCCAGTGTTTCTCTCACCCTCTTCCCCCAGTGTTTCTCTCACCCTGTCCCCCCAGTGTTTCTCTCACCCTCTTCCCCCAGTGTTTCCCTCACCCTCTCCCCCCAGTGTTTCTCTCCCCCCTGTGATTCTCTCAGCCTCTCCCTCCAGTGTTTCTCTCTCTCTACCCCCAGTGTTTTTCTCTCTCTTCCCCGCAGTATTTCTCTCTCTCTCTCCCTCCAGTGTTTCTCTCTCTCTCCCCCCAGTGTTTTTCTCTCTCTTCCCCGCAGTGTTTCTCTCTCTCTCTCTCCAGTGTTTCTCTGTCTCTCTCTGTCTCTCCCCGCAGTGTTTCTCTCTCTCTCTCCCCCCAGTGTTTCTCTCTATCACCCCGCTCCCAGTATTTCTCTCCCTCTCCCCCAGTGTTTCTCTCACTCTCTCCCCCACTGTTTCTCTCTCTCCCCCCCAGTGTTTCTCTCTCTCTCTCTCTCCCCAGTGTTTCTCTCCTCTCCCCCCAGTGTTTCTCTCTCTCTCTCCCACCAGTGTTTCTCTCTCTCTCCCCCCAGTGATTCTCTCTCTCTCCCTCCAGTGTTTCTCGCACACTCTCCCCCCAGTGTTTCTCTCCCCCTCTCCCCCAAGTGTTTCTCTCACCCTCTCCCCCATTGTTTCTCTCACCCTCTCCCCCCAGTGTTTCTCTCACCCTCCTCCCCCAGTGTTTCTCTCACCCTGTCCCCCCAGTGTTTCTCTCACCCTCTTCCCCCAGTGTTTCCCTCACCCTCTCCCCCCAGTGTTTCTCTCCCCCTCTCCCCCCTGTGATTCTCTCCCCCTCTCCCCCCAGTGTTTCTCTCCCCCTCTCCCCCAGTGTGTCTCTCACTCTCTCCCCCCAGTGTTTCTCTCTCTCTCTCCCTCCAGTGTTTCTCTCTCTCTCCCCCCAGTGTTTTTCTCTCTCTTCCCCACAGTGTTTGTCTCTCTTCCCCCCAGTGTTTCTATCTCTTCCCCCCAGTGTTTCTCTCTATTCCCCCCAGTATTTGTCTCTCTTCTCCCCAGTTTCTCTCTCTCTCTCTCTCCAGTGTTTCTCTGTCTCTCTCTGTCTCTCCCCCCAGTGTTTCTCTCTCTCTCCCCCCAGTGTTTCTCTCTCTCTCCCCGCTCCCAATATTTCTCTCCCTCTCCCCCAGTGTTTCTCTCTCTCTCTCCCCCCAGTGTTTCTCTCTCTCTCTCCCCCCAGTGTTTCTCTCTCTCTTCCCCCCAGTGTTTCTCTCTCTTCCTCCCAGTGTTTGTCTCTCTTCTCCCCAGTTTCTCTCTCTCTCTCCCCAGTGTTTCTCTGTCTCTCTCTGTCTCTCCCCCCAGTGTTTCTCTCTCTCTCCCCCCAGTGTTTCTCTCTCTCTCCCCCCCAGTATTTCTCTCCCTCTCCCCCAGTGTTTCTCTCTCTCTCTCTCCCCAGTGTTTCTCTCTCTCTTTCCCCCCAGTGTTTCTCTCTCTCCCCCCCCCAGTGTCTCTCTCTCTCTATCCCCCAGTCTTTCTCTACTTCTCTCCCACCAGTTTTTCACTCTGTCTTTCCCGCCAGTATTTCTCTCTCTCTCCCCAGTGTTTCTCTCTCTCCCCCCAGTGTTTCTCTCTCTCTCTCTCTCCCCCACCCCCCCCCCCCCCGTTTCTCTCTCTCTCCCCCCAGTGTTTTTCTCTCTCTCTCCCCCCAGTGTTTCTCTCTCTCTCCCCCAAGTGTTTCTCTCTCTCCCCCGCCAGTGTTTCTCTCACTCTCTCTCCCCCCAGTGTTTCTCTCTCTCTCCCCCAGTGTTT